>NC_072731.1:225214018-225483177 GCF_026930045.1 Uloborus diversus
CAAGGCCAAATCACACCATGATCTCTAATTGAAAAAATAACTATTGTCTGTCTCTGTTCCACGTACTTTCATTAAAAGTACTATTTTAACGTTATGTGCAACCCTTTATCCTTAGTAATACATACAATCAAGTAGGTTCGTTTGTTTGTATTGTTTTTGCGCCATAACTACACAACCGATCATCAGGAAATTTCGTATTCGGAACTCCAGCGCTCGAATACGCTACCTTGCGGTGATTTACAAAACTGCAAATGAAACTAAAACATTGCCACGTTGCGTTCCACGTGTGTCTGTTGACGTAAACACAGGCAGTTTGTTCTGAGTATTTATTAACGCAATCGATGTGTCTTAGTTTGCTTTCAGCTACAGAAATTAATTCGTCCCTTAGTAGTATTCTCGAGCTTCTAAAAATAATGTTAGTTTTCATTATTTCCTTAATAATTGGTGAAAGCGAAAATTCTGGATTAACAAACTTGGATAACGTTATACAAGGTAAAAAAATTTATTGTTTTGTATGAATTTGTAAGAATATGGGGGGTTTTTAATCTTAAATTAATTAAACTTACCATATTTTACAGCAGCATTTAGTTGGAATGGACAGTATGCAAAATATTTTCTTGAATATATTATCGTAGAACAAAATGAATAACCAAGAAAGAATTTACTTTATTCCTTTTATTCTCAGCTGAAAGGTTTCGCCAAATTTGTTTAGGGTTATAGTTTTAGTATAGTGCGAGCAAAGTAGCCTTGGCGAGATTTCGCGTTTTTAGTTAAACCATTTTTAATTTTTATCATGAGTGGAATAAAATGGTAGTAAGATTACAGAATTCGATAAGTGAAAAGAAATAATGGTCAATCAACTGAAAAGAAAACTACCACCATATATCCGTGAGAATTTTGTTGATGATTTGCATAACATGACACAATTAAATCGTAACTCAGAAATTAGAAAAATCGAAACAGAAAATTTTTAAATTAACCGATTCGGGAATTCGAGAGAAATAACTCAGCTATAAATGGAAAACAATAAGCGCTAGCTAAGCAAGGCAAAAAAGTATCATCTTCTTTTGGTAATAATTTGTAATGTCATATTAAATTTTCTAGCATTAATTGTTATTCTTGTCAGGTCAAAATTATTATTTAGTTTTATCAAGAATTGATAAATATCGAATTCAACATCGTGGAAATAGCTGCTTAGAACTACGAACTACGTAGTTTGCATTAATCTTTGACGTTTAGTAATGCTTCTTGAATTCTCATTTCTTTCTACGTGGGCCAGAATATCCACAAGACTTTGAAAATTAATTTAAAAAGAATAAAGCGAAAAAATCATACGTACGAACAAAAATCACAACACTTTTAGCATTTTCTTCGTTACCATGTGCGTTTGTTTTAGTTTTCAATTCCGCCATTAGACAGTGACTTCAGTGCCCCCTATAGTTCGTTGGAGTTGCGAATTTGCTTCGCGAATAATTGTCTACAGAGAGCAAAATTCTAACTACTTAATTCGCAACTCCAACGAACTATAGGGGGCACTGAAGTCACTGTCTAATGGCGGAATTGAAAACTAAAACAAACGCACATGGTAACGAAGAAAATGCTGAAAGTGTTGTGATTTTTGTTCGTACGTATGATTTTTTCCGCTTTATTCTTTTTAAATTAATTTTCAAAGTCTTGTTGATATTCTGACCCACGTAGAAAGAAATGAGAATTCAAGAAGCATTACTAAACGTCAAACATTAATGCAAAGTACGTAGTTCTAGTTCTAAGCAGCCATTTTAGCGATGTTGAATTCGATATTTATCAATTCTTGGTAAAACTAAATAATAATTGTGGCCTGACAAGAATAACAATTAATGCTAGAAAATTTAATATGACATTACAAATTATTACCAAAAGAAGATGATACTTCTTTGCTTTGCTTTGGCTAGCACTTGTTTTCCATTTGTAGCTGAGTTATTTCTCTTGAATTCCCGAATCGGTTAATTTAAAAATTTTCTGTTCCGATTTTTCTAATTTCTGAGTTACGATTTAATTGTGTCATGTTATGCAAATCATCAACAAAATTCTCACGGATATATGGTGGTAGTTTTCTTTTCAGTTGATTGACAATTATTTCTTTTTACTTATCGAATTCTGTAATCTTACTACCATTTTATTCCACTCATGATACAAATTAAAAATGGTTTAACTAAAAACGCGAAATCTCGCCAAGGCTACTTTGCTCGCACTATACTAAAACTATAACCCTAAACAAATTTGGCGAAACCTTTCAGCTGAGAATAAAAGGAATAAAGTAAATTCTTTCTCGGTTATTCATTTTGTTCTACGATAATATATTCAAGAAAATATTTTGCATACTGTCCATTCCAACTAAATGCTGCTGTAAAATATGGTAAGTTTAATTAATTTAAGATTAAAAAAACTCCCATATTCTTACAAATTCATACAAAACAATAAATTTTTTTACCTTGTATAACGTTATCCAAGTTTGTTAATCCAGTATATTTCGCTTTTACCAATTATTAAGGAAATAATGAAAACTAACATTATTTTGAGAAGCTCGAGAATACTACTAAGTGACGAATTAATTTCTGTAGCTGAAAGCAAACTAAGACACATCGATTGCGTTAATAAATACTCAGAACAAACTGCCTGTGTTTACGTCAACAGACACACGTGGAACACTTCATTTGCAGTTTTGTAAATCACCGCAAGGTAGCGTATTCGAGCGCTGGGGTTCCGAATTAGTTTTTTTTCCATAGAACTACCTTTTTGACTTACTCAAGTTTTATTTATTTATTTATTTATTTTTTGGAAATTGGCAACATATGTTTCGTTTTTTCAATTTCTAGAACTCGGATACATTTACATTTTGTAAAATTTTGCCTCGTGGAATGTTATACTCTTTTTCGTTGTTTGGTTTATTAGATTTTTTACTATAGTGTGATTTTAGTTTCAGTTCTATTGTTTAGTTTTTTAAAGAATCATAAGTTTCACCTATTTCATGTAAAATCCATTTAATTTTGTTTGTTTACTGCTTTGGATTTTTTTTTAGAGTAAGTACCTTTTCCTTCGTGTTTTCTTATTCCATCTTTAACCTAAGATTTATTGGTTATCTTAATAACTGATTCAAAAAGTTTCATTTCAAACTTGCAGTTGTAATAAAGTTTTCCTAATGGAGCTTTTAATATGGTTTAATTTATTTAAGGGATTATTTTAAGTTGAACTTTTACTGTACTTAATGGCGTTTAATATTTACTTGACAGATTACTTCAAACCTTTAATGTATTTTTAAATCCACCCTTTCATATTCTTAATTTTAGTTAGAAATTTATATTTCATTTAATGTAGCATTTAATGTTCCCAATGGCCTTCTTTATGTAGTTGATGAAGTTATTTAAAATTTATTGGAGCTTTTAATGCAGACGCATTTACTTAAAACATAATTTACATATTAACACAACTTTTAAGTTACTAGTCTTTTCACTTTACTTGGAGAATAATTTCAAACTTTAATGGAACTGTTAATGTGTGTGTGCGTGTCATTCTTTTCCAATTCTAATTCTAATTTATTTTTAACGGAGCTTTTGTTGATGTTTAATTTAGTTAGAACTTTAATATAACTCTTAAAATATTGATTGGTTTCTTCTATTTACTTATCGAATTATTTTAAACATTGATGGAACATTTAATTTATTTTTTAATGTTATTTACTTTTATTTGAAAATTATATTACATTTCAGTGTGATCTTTAATGTTTCTTAATGGTCTGCGTTCTGCAATTTAATTGGCTGATCTTGTTGAATTTCAACGTATATTTAAATGGATTTTTTCATACTACTACCCCTTTTTGATTTCTAGAGGGATAGTTTTTATTTTAATGAAACGTTTAATGATTACTATGCCCCATATTATTTCATTGGTGGATTTTTACATTTTGGTACTATGTTAGTATCTTGCAGGTGGAGGAAAAAACTCTTTTCTGGATACATAATTTTTAATAAAAGTATTTTTTCGCTCAGCGGATGAGAAAAATTTAGCTCTTTTGATCTTTTTTTCTAAAAGTTCTAGTAAATTTGTTCAAAATAGTAGGAAGATCAAATACGACTTATTGTAAAGCTGAAACAATGGGCTTTTATTTGTGCATAAAAATAAACGATTTAAGTTAAGTCTAGTTAAAAAAATTCGAAGGTCAAATTTTGGCTCGAAAAATGTCGTTTTCGTCATTTCGAGCCTCAAAAAGTCGCTGAAGGACTTACAGTTGGAGGCTAATTTTTTTTCCCTGCTGTAATTAGATATGCATACTATAAGCACAGAAAAAAAATAAAAGGCTGTTTCTAATTGTTCTTCATGGTGAAAAAATTGCTTTAACTTCATGGCCTGTGGGTTAGGTGATAAAAATTTGAAAATGCTAGAGTAAGAAGCCGTACATTTAACACTCCCTTTAAAACGAAATAAAAACTCGCGTTTTTCTTCGGCGTAGAAGAAATGTAAGCTTTTGAAAAAAAATTATTCGTTTTTGGTGAAAAATTACGTTTTGTAAATATAGTTAATACAAATTGAAAGCTATTTGTTGGATAAAATTGTATTTTATAAATGTATTTCAATGAAATTTTCGTAGATGGCATTTTATTAGGTGTTTATTCAGTTTACTTAGCATTTTTAGGTAATGTGCGAAAGTTATTGATCTATTACTTTAAAAGCTCATATCTCTTTTACGCATTGGAATAACAAGACAACTTTTGTTTCGTTTTAAAGGGCAACAATGACATCTACTTTAGCGTTTTTAAATTTTTATCCTGATGAGAAATGTTTAATGAACCTCAGAATTTTTTAAAGTGTTCAATTCATTAACTTTTTTACATTAAAAATTTAACAAAACTCTGCAGCAGACCAACGTGTCCCAAGCGTGGGGTTTGTTGTTCCGCATTAGATAACAACTCATGTAACAATTTTAATCTTTATCTTTACTAGTAATGAAGCTGAAAGTCTATGTGTCTGGATGTCTGGATCTCTGTTACGCGCTTAGCGCCTAGACCATTCGGCCGATTTTCATGAAATTTGGCACAAACTTAGTTCGTAGCATAGAGGTGAGCACGTCGAAGCGATTTTTTCGAAAATTCGATTTTGTTCTTTTTCTATTCCAATTTTAAGAGCATTTTATCGAGCAAATTATCATAACGTGGACGAGCAAATTACCATAACGTGGACTAGCCAATTACCATAACGTGGACGAGCAAACTACCATATGCTACCATGGGCGAGCAAATCAACATAGTAAATTGGCAAGAAATTCATCATCAATTTGTAAATATACAGGCGAATCAAATGACTTTTTAATTTTCTACTACGGGCAAAGCCGTGTGGGTACCGCTAGTGATAAATATTATCCAATATTGTAACCAACGTGTGTTCTTTTGTCTTCAGCATGAAACAAAAAAAGTTTTAAGATCAATATAACAAATCAAAGTATTAAATTGACCAACTTTTACTTTTTTTATGCCAAAACTATCAACATTTTCTCTAGAATCAGCACAACTTAGGTCTTCATCAACTTCACTTTTGCTAATATTATATTTATTTTCTAATTCTTCTAAAAGTTTTCGTTTTTTGTGGATTTTCTAAAAGTGGGGTAACGTGGCCCCTGCTATTGATCTGAAGAAATGCGGTCATAATTATTTTCTCTGTAACAAAAACAAAGAAACTACAAATAATTATGAACTAAAAGCTTACTTTAGGACCGGAGTTATATTTATTTTTCCATTCTTCATTAAAACCTTTTTTAAACAAGAAGCTCCGTCCAGAAATAAACGAGCCTACTTTCCAGTATACCAATATCGACCATCTAGTATCTGATCAATATTCTCAAAATTAGCTAAAACTGCAAATTATTTCGAATATAACTTGTTAACATTTTAAGCTGATTTCTAGAAATAAAATATGCCTCGCCCATCGAAAGTAATAATGCGTTTAAAATAAACAAACGAACAACTAAAGAAGCAACACCTTTTAAACAAAGCAACTTTCCATTAAAAAATCTTAAATCGCTTTCAAAAATAATTAAAAATAATAAGCTTATTTAATTAAATACATAACACAAACAAAAAAAAATCGTTTGTGTTACCCCTGTTGCAAAAAAATAATTAAAAAAAAAGAATTAATGTACAGTAAAACCTGTGAAGTTGACCACCCTTGTAAGTTGATCACCTGTCTAAGTTGACCTCTTTTTTCAGGCACGGAATTAGCCCTTATCATATAAATCAACCTCTGTAAGTTAACCACCTGTTTTAAGTTGATCACTAAAGTAGTGCACCGCAAGTGGTCAACTTACACAGGTTTCACTGTACTTTCAAAAATTAAACAATAAAATATCAATTCTTATCATTGTTACTAACTACTGGTACTCGCACGGCTTTACCCGTAGTTGAAAATTAAAAGGTCATTTCGTTCGCCTGTATATTTACAGATAATAGAAGACGAATTTCTCACCAATTTCCTTTATTCGTTTGCTCGACAATGATGCGGTTAAACGTTATGATAATTTCGTAATTTACTCTTCCACGTTGTGACAATTTGCTCGATAAAGTTTTCTTAAAATTGGAATAGAAAAAGAACGAAATCGAATTTTCGAAAAATCGCTTCGAGGTGCACACCCCCATGTTACAAACTAACTTTGTGCCAAATTTCATGAAAATCGGCCGTACGGTCTAGACGCTATGTGCATCACAGAGATCCAGACAGAGAGACAGAGATCCAGACAGACTTTCAGCTTATTAGTAAAGATAATAAAGCTGAAAGTCTGTATGGATATCTGAATCTCTGTCTGTCTGGATCTCTGTAACTATATTAAAAACCCCATTTATTTGAGACTATTTACACTACTTACATCCTTCTAATTAAACTTCCTTCAATAAAAATGGCGAAACTCTTAACGTGTTACCTTCATTTTAATAAACAAATTCTTACTCTATTTTTACGCTGTTGCCACAAGTCAAATGTTTTTTTTTTTTTTTTTTTTTTTTTTTTTTTTGCCTCGAGGTGGAATGAATGATCATTACTTGGTTTCAAAGCTTATCTCTATCAGGATTTGAATAACTAAAGAAGCTTTTTTTTTTTTAGTCACAAATTAAAATAAAAAATATTCATAGTATTACAGTTATTGAAATCGGTCCAATATGTGCTTCATCTCTCTCCCTATTTCTAATCGGAAATCATGGTACTTTTTAAGGGCGAATGATTTATTTCATTCAAACTTACATGGTCATAGGCGTCGCTCATTCGATATTAATGACTGTAAGAGTCCTTATCATCGCATCATCTAAACGTAATATGACAGCCATTTCGATTCGATGACTTTTCTTCGAAAATGCATTTCTCTTATCTTCACAAATGAGAAAAAGAACTCATTTCCAAAGAAAAACCCCGGGTCTTCGATATGTGATGGGTATGAAGATTCATACGAAATGTACATTTACTTGATTGTTGCAAATGATGATTGGCGAGGATCATCAACCCATCTTCCGGAAACTATATATATATTTTTGATAGTGTGAAATAATAGCTGGAAAAGCATAAATGATGAAAAAAATGTTTTATTTCGTAATGAGGTGAAAAACCACGACCGTGATTCTTTGAAAGAAACCCGTAGCCCTTATATGCCCTCCCCTCCCCCCCAAAAAAACAGCGAATCGAACCCGTTTTGAAGACTAGTTGCTATGTGTACTTTTGTACCCACTTTTTAAAAAAATAATTCATTGAATGAATTTGAACAGGTACACATGCATTTTATGATTTGTCAATCAAATGTGCATTCTTTATTTAAATACTAGCAAAAATACCCGGCGTTGCCTGGGTCAGTAATAATTGTGAGAAACAATCGCTACTTTCTTTTGTTTTCTGTTTTAACTAAAGGAACTCAAAACACACCGTTTTGACGTCATTAAAAATTGAGCTTCATCCTTACCCATAAAAGTAAAATAGCAATAAGTATACAGAAAGAAAGAGTATTCATTTGAAAACGAAAGCGCAAAGTGAAGCATATAAAAATTTGAAGAATTTCCAAAATATATCTAACAAAAACAAAGATCACTAAAAAAAAATGTGCGCTTTATTTACTTAAATAGTACAAAAAAAAAAAAAAAAAATGCTCTCTACTATGCTTACTTAAGTGTGCAAAAAATGAGTTTCCAAATGTTTAAATGACTTTAGACTCATGTTTTCTCCGGAGAAGCCTTGATTCAAAATTTACATTATGATTACTTTTAATGTTGCTGTTGTTAGGCAACGAATTTTCGAAACAATGGGTTTAATCTTTAATCATTTGATGTGGAAATGACATGACATTTACTGATTTCGATCACGACGTTCTTAAACTGAGTTTTTTAGCAATAAATTATAGCCTAAGTTGTTCCCCGATTATGTAGCTATCTATGGTGAAAAAATGGTTAAAATCCCTCCAGTAGTTTTGAAGTTTACCCCGGACATCCGGACAGAGATTAGCCCTTTATGTATAAAGATGAGGATGCAATTCCTAAGAAAGCAATGTCATGCTTGCTCCAGAAAGGTCTTGATTCAAAATTTATATTATAACTAGCTGCGTGCCCGGCGTTGCACGGGCTACCTAAAAAATGTAAGAGCAGTCCAGTTGATGCTTTTGTAGTACACTGACACTAGTTTCTAACGCGTTAAGGAATAAATAAATGCGCGTAAAGCAAGGTTTAACTAAGGTTAGGTAACTAAAAATAAACTGCATGTAAATCACTCATTTACTTTACGACGTGCACGGTCCACCTCGAAAATAAAAGTTATGTCAAGTGACGCGAGTTCAACACTCAGGCTTGAACCAAAAAAAAAAGCCAGCGAAATTTTGCGGCAGATTGCGGAAAACTCCCAAAAAGTAAACATTTTAAATCCCCTGTGATTACAGGAAAAGCCTCAAAACAAAAACAAGAGTTTTACCTGTTCTTATTCGAGAAAAAAAAATGGCAACAGATCTTTCATCTCAATGATTTTCTTCACCGCTATACATTTTAATAAAAGCGTTGTTGCGAAAAGTTGAGATGAAGCACTGAATAATAATTTGAATGGAGGAAAGCCTTCGAAAAATAGGGATTTGATTTTGAAATCTAAGAGTCATAATTAATAGTTTTTAATTGATATCTCCGCTAATTATTATCAGAGGATTATGTTAAATAGCCAAACATGAAGACGGGAAGATTACGAATCCATCGATACCTGGTTCGATGGTCAGTTCACTGTCGTTCGGGAGAAGAAGCTTGGACATAGATAGATAGATAGATAGATAGATAGATACTCAGATTTTATATGTATAAGACTAGCTGCGTGCCCGGCGTTGCACGGGCTACCTAAAAAATGTAAGAGCAGTCCAGTTGATGCTTTTGTAGTACACTGACACTAGTTTCTAACGCGTTAAGGAATAAATAAATGCGCGTAAAGCAAGGTTTGCAAAACACCAGTAAAACATATTTTTGCCAAAACACCTCATCAACGTTAATAATCGTTATCAATGATACAAGTTATGAGTACATTTTCAGTCAGCACAAAAGGGGAAAATATAAGCATTATCAACTATAATCTTTACTCACGTTAAACTGAATTACATCTGATAGACTATATCGGAAATATTTATGCACAATAACAATCCGCTTTTTACATAAAATAGTCTACTACCCGGCGTTGCCCGGGTGTTTATTAATGCAACATACCACTCAGATAAATATTTGGATGGATTCTATCCACATGGTCGTACAAGAATTACATCAATCCGTTTTCCAGGTACAAACCCTCAAAGAACTCAAATAACTTGTAAATCACTCATTTACTTTACGACGTGCACGGTCCTCCTCGAAAATGAAAGTTATGTCATGTGACGCGTATTTAACAATCAGGCTTGAACAAAAAAAAAAAAAAACAGCAAAATTTTGCTGCAGATTACGGCAAAATAATCGAAAAGTAAACAACTTAAACACCCTGATTACAGGAACAGCCTTAAAACAAAAGCCTAATTTTATTTCTTTATATTTGAGAAAAAAAATTGCAACAGATGTTTCTTTTCAATGATTTTCTTCACGCTGTAAATTTTAATAAAAGCGTTCATCCGGAAAGTTGAGTTGAAGCACTGAATAATAATTTGAATGGAGGAAAGCCTTCGAAAAATAGTGATTTGATTTTGAAATCTAAGAGTCATAATTAAAAGTTTTTAATTGATATCTCCGCTAATTATTATCGGAGAATTATGTTAAATAGCCAAACATGAAGACGGGAGGATTACGAATCCATCGATACCTGGTTCGATGGTCAGTTCACTGTCGTTCGGGAGAAGAAGCTTGGACATAGATAGATAGATAGATAGATAGATACTCAGATTTTATATGTATAAGATTACTTTTAATATTGCTGTTGTTAGGCAACGAATTTTCGAAACAAAGGGTTTAATCTTTAATCATTTGATGTGGAAATGACATGACATTTACTGATTTCGATCACGACGTTCTTAAACTGAGTTTTTCAGCAATAAATTATAGCCTAAGTTGTTCCCCGATTATGTAGCTATCTATGGTGAAAAAATGGTTAAAATCCCTCTAGTAGTTTTGAAGTTTACCCCGGACATCCGGACAGAGATTAGCCCTTTATGTATAAAGATCAATTTAAAAGTGTTTTTATAAATATTTCATTCTTACTGAATACAGAGGGGTTACCATGGGAGTCAATGAAGCAGATTTCCCCATTGAAACTTTAAACGGGTTAATTTTAGAGGGTTTTTGATCTTACTTTGAGGGGGGTGGCTCTTGTTCTGCGGGATGCTCCGTAGTATTTGAGGATGACGCGCCATTGTAGTTGGGGAGAGATGAGCATCCTTGCTCCCTATTATGAATTGATTAAGGAAAGTGTTACTCGGTGTGAAAAAATTTAATTTACATTTCTGTATTAAGTTAAAAGTGACATTTAAATATTTAAACCTAATGTCTAACACTCAATTTCTTTATTGTTTTCTTTTGTATTCCGAAGAGTTAAAGCACAAGGGCAAAAATAATAATATTAATAAATAAGAATAACAGATCATCTGGTCTAAACTAGTTGCGACTAATTACAACTGAAATTAACCAAATGTGAATAACGCATTCTGTTCTTTTGAAGTTTGATCTTACAAGTTGACTTGTAGCAAACGAAACGTTTTACGCATTTTACGCATTTCAAAGTAGTTTTTAGTTTAATTTCATACATTGTTTTATACACATTCGGAAACACATGCTCAAAACTGACGAAATTTTGGTTGGATTTGTCGAAATTGCTTCGTGAAGCATGCTCCGAGTAACTTTTTCGTTGAATTACCGAAGATTTGTGAGATTTGAGCATTAGTTTCTTATCCAGCTGGGAAATAATCGCCTGAAATGTCGAATTTTGCCTTACGACTGAGAAACTCTCGAAAGTGAGCTTTGTATTTCTGAACAATAGATATAAGATTTGAGAATTTTTTTCCCCATTATGCAACTCACTCAGAAATGCATCGCTCCAAGCATTCTTCAACCGATGGACAAATTTTATCATTTACGACGATTCTTTCCTCACTGAGTCAGAAACTTATGCTCAAATTTCATGAAATTTTTGCTCATACAACGAAAAGTTCAACCGGGCAGCTTTTCTCAAATTCCATTCGTCAAATTCGAAAAAAAAATTGTGAAATGTAAGAATGCAGTTCTAAAAGTGCAATTAATTTTATGCGGTTTGTGTTTTTATTTGTACTTAATTTCGTTTTCAATTGAAACAAGTTTTTAATGAACATTGAGAAATAAATCTCATTTTGAAGAAGAAACATTGCTTCAGCAAAATCTTTCTTTTGGCAAAATAATCAGTTTTAATGCATAGCTGAAAATCAGTTCCATAATCTGAGAAAGGCAGTATATCGTTAAGCCCTCACTTGTCAACTACCCTTCCACTTAAACTTCCCAGCTTCGTTTGCATGTTGAATCATCACTCAATGCTCTCAACGCGTATTGTCAATGAAACCAATTGCACGCTCCGATGCTTTTAGATGGACTCTGCTAATTAACTCTTGCGCAAGCAGAGGAATTTAACTGGGTTTGTCGAAATAACGTATCATTCAAAGCTGACACGTCACTCACGATAGCTTTTTTTTGTCTCGATAGAGTTACTGTGAACGGAAGTTAAAAATATACATGTAATCAATCGAGTTCCAGTAGGCAAAAAAAAAAATGTTATAGTGCCAAAGAGGTTATGTTAAAAGGGCCCTTTTTACTTCCTTTTACAAAAAAGGAAGTATTGTATTCGCGAAAAAATTATCACTCAAAAATCGACCCTTACTTATGCTAATTTCCATATTTTCTTGCCTTCCGTTCTGTGATTCCTAACGCTGCTATTGCCATCCGTCATTAGCAATTGTCCACTAGTGTACGTAGTTACAGTAAATGCTGTATTTTTTTAAGTTTGTGTGCTTTATTTACATTAGTTTTTCTCTTTATTCATATGCTTTGTTCTATTTTCATTAGAATGACATTTTTTCCCTAGCTCTTACATTCTGTATGCTAATTTAAAAGCTTGCTAAACATGGATTTAAAAGCAAAAGTTTGGGGTTCTAAATATTATTGACTCCTCCATGCCTTTAAAAAGTTAAGAAAAAAAAAACCTTTAGAGAGATACAAAACATTCTTCCTTTTTCCCAGACATACTTCTGAAACGACCACGATGCGGAACTTTTCTCGCAAAGTTTTGAGAAGAATAATGTAAAAATATTCTACTTGGCTCGTAGCGAAGGAATATATTCTGCAATTATCGACTCAAGTGTCGTACGTTTTCTCAGTTTTTGTCCTGTGCAGCTTCACAAATAAACCGATGTTTAGAAAAATGAATATTTCTGCAACTTGACTTATTCCGCGTATAAAGAAACAATTTCCAATTAAAGAATAGAATCTGATTTTTTTTATGCGTCACTTTTATTTTTATTTTTACTTTTGTTATTACTAAGAGAAAAACAAATAAGGAATATAGAGTTAAAAAGAAATCACGCGATTTAAACGAAACTTGAAGAAAATACTGCGCAAATGAAAAAAATGTACACATTACTAAATATAACTAAATATTTTGCAAAAAATAAGAAATGTTAATAAGAAGTCTTGCGAAAAGGAGATTGAAAATTCTAAGTACACAAGAAGTACGTCAAAAGCTTTCATTTTCCTTATTTTACGTCTCTTGATGATTCGTTCTCATTAAAATATTCCATTAACTGCCTTTCAAAAAAAGTAAAAAGTATAAATTTAACTAATTTTCATTAATTGAAACGATTATACTTAGTTACTTTTCTTTGTTGTACAATGCACATTGCCGGGGTTTTTTTCTTCTTTAAATCAGTGTTGACAAGTTTGAGAAAGAAAATAAAAACAATTCCCCGAATTAAGGATTAAAGGAAACATGTGTGGTAGTTGCTGATTCCTTAAAAAGACATTTATGGCGCAAGTTTGGAATGCTAGTTGTAAACATGTGATTCGGGAGTGCTAATATTTCCCTTTTCAATCGATAGAGGAGATGGGGATGAATTTTCTTTCAAATGTGACACTTAGCTTCGTGGATTTTTACTTTTTGTTTAAACATCTGAACGCAAGCTCGTGTTATTTTGAAAGCAAGTAAACATGCATGTTGGATTGTTATTTGCTTTTGCTCTGCATTCAACTACGAAAAACTATCTGGGGAAAAGCAAAGCGTTTGCCTTTGTGCGTTAATATTCTAATTCATAACTAATGTTAGAAGATTCCGCTTCTTTAAGATCTTTTCATTGGAAGTGTTTATTGTTTAGTATCAAATCCAGTTCAGTCCATGAAATTTTTGAAAGTTTTTCTTTGTAATTTAATATTTCTTGGTTTATACTATGAAAATTCTAAGCGATTTGAAACGAATTCCTCTCAATCAGGAATAACAATAAACCTGCCAGATCCCCTTTTCTCCCTACTTTAGTGGAGTAATTGAAATTAGCGTCTTGGCAAATAAGTATTTTTGAGTAATGACAATTGCTTACTGTTTTCATTCGACCGGATAATGGCGTCCTATCCTTTTTGAGGTCCTCTGACGTGTGCGCACTGGTGCTCCACCTAGGCGGTTGTCCTCGTCCATATCCCCCAAAATCGACTTTATTTGAAACCATCCCTCTCGACTTTACACAATCCTCTAGAGAAAAACAGCACACAGCATCCAACATTTTAACATCTTGAATGTAGAAGCGAGAAACACAATGAGTAGACTCCTATCGCAACTCGTAATTGTGAAAAACATAATTTGAATTTGAGTTGTCAAAATTTAATTATTATTATTATTTAGAAATCACGATTGCTTATTGCTTTCACTTAACCGTAGTTAATATGCACCTTTGATTTTTAATTTTTCTTATAAAAATAACAGGCAAAATTCTTCGACATCCAGCTAATCCAATAAAATATGTGCAACTCTTGTATGCTCGTTTCTTTTGTGAGATACCTTTTCATCTTAGAGCTCTTACGTCCTTGTCTTCCCGAAACACGTATCAAACAAAGAATTTAAAAAATACATTTTTAATCAATTAGATTACGAATTAAACATAAGAAAAACAAGCGAATTCTCCTTCAAAAATACTTTCTCGCAACAACCTGAGAAAACAATACGATCCAAATGCCTTCTTTCATTTTTACGCAGTTGTTCAAACAACTTTAGAGTGAGAAAAAATGCGACACAACATGATCAAGTAAAAGCAGCGAGAAAACACTAAAAACTCCTGCTAATGCAAATCCAGTTCCTGGTATGTCACTGCATGAGCACAAGAGCTGCGTTTCAAAGTAATACATATTTGATCATAAACAAACTGTTCTCCAGCCGACGATCTACCTCCATGCAATGACTTTTTAATGCTCATAGTTTTCCTTGTCATATGTGTGGCGTGGGCAGAGGGATAATGCCGATGATTCTTTCCAGCCGGAACGTCACTTCATTTGACTATGGCAGACGACCTCCGAGCTGTATTTTTACCGTGACAGAGTATTTGGATGCGTGTTTGGCTTAAAGTGACAGCTTGGTGTGTGGGAAAATGAATATATTTTCTTTTGGGAAAGTTCGATTTATTCCTACTTTTCGGTATAAATTCAAAAGCGGATGGGAACAGCTTTATGGGAAAATGGAAGAATGCATTTTTTTACATAAGTCTAAAAAAAGAGAAAGACTTCATTAAGCATATAACGAAAATGGCGCTCTTAGATGGTTCTTTGTTGGTATGATACAGTATCATAGACACTTCAAAAACTAGATACTTCAATGTCTGCTTGATTTATGTAAAAACTGCTATTCGTTTGGTAAAATAGTCTTTGAATTTCTAATCTTTTTCAAATCTAAATTAAACATGTTTTTTTTCCTTATCATTAAATTGCTTTTTTTCCCCTTTTTTAAGAGAAAAATACGTTTTATACTTTAAAGAAATGGAAACTTAGCTCTATTTGCAGATAAAACCGTCATGCTACTTTTTTTAATGTGGACCATCACTTTGTAAAGATACGTTTTTTACGCATATGTATTTCATGAATTGACAATCAGAAATGTGCCTCAAAAGTTTGCTCAAACGTAGTTTTATTCTTTGTTTTCTAAAATAAAAATTTAGCACCAAAACAATTGGAATTTTAAGAAGTATTGCATTGTTATTTTTTAAACCAAAGTTCGGACATGATACTAGGTGGGCCAAGCAAAATCTACCAATATTAAACAAATGAACTTTTGTAATAGTAATTACTTACTCTAATTGTGTTTTTTTTTTTTCATATCTGAAACATGTTTTACGCAATTTTCAGGCACAGGGTATGAAATGTGACATCAGAAACCTGTCAACTGAAACAAAGCTCGATATAAAGATTGGTTCTTTTTAGCTCGGTTTCCATTGCAACAATGTTTCTGCTTGTTGGCTCCCTATTTCGTATCGAATGTTCTGCTAAAGCTGTCTCATATTCTCTGGTTTTTTAACATACTTTTTCTTTTTAAATATCTCTATAAAAATATGGTTGTGACTTTAAGAGCTGATGTTGAGTTAAAATATTAGTAATATTTTCGCTGCGTCACATGATCATTGACAAATAGAAAAAGTCGATAACTTCAACGCAGTACTATATGATTCTATTGTATATTCAATTCTAACCTGCCGGAAGAAGAAAAGAATTCTTAGAAAATAAAAAGTTATTCCTATTCAGCATTGGCAGATTTTATCCGGCTCAATCTGGTAGATTTAATAAACCAAAACAATGTTCATCTCTGTATCCCAAGCCAAATTTAATTTTATCCTTTGAAAGTTGGTTCTTTATGGAATACATGAATACTATGGTCTTCACTGTTTTCGTTACATATTTCACTTCTTAGAAATGAACTTTACTTCCGTAAAAATAAAAATAAAAGATTATTTTTACGCTTTGGGAAAAAAACCCTACACATATCTCTGACTTTACATCAAGAGCAAGTAAAACGAAGTTTCACTTCGTTGGAAAGAACTAAAAGAAAAAAAAAGGGAAAAAGAATAGGAGGAACGAGGTTTTATTGAAGGAGCTTATATTACTTTTTGCGTAAAATATCAGGACTTCATGTAACTTTTCATACATATTTGTATGATTTGTGAGGAATACATTACTTTGTTCGATATGCAAATTAAGTTAAGAACATACTAAGTGAAATAAATACCTTTGTGCGTAACAAGTAGAGTAAGAAATAACAACGCCAAATAGCACAAATTGCAGTAGTCTGCAATTTGTGGTAATTCAAAAATAAAACCATTTTCAACTGCTTTAACGAATTTATGATATCTAAAATCTTAATGACTTCGTTTGCTAATTAATTAATTTAATTTTTATAACTTTTGTTTTGTTTTTTAATTTTTTTGTTATTACACAATCGGTCAACAATTTAGTGCTGTATACCAGAAAATAAAAAGATCCAAAATATTTTTATTTAATTAAAACATGAGGGTTTAAATCATTTTTAAATACATTTTCATACTCGGTATGAAATTCAAAAGCAGTTTATGAAAAGAATAACTTTGACTTAAAAAATATTCTGTGTTCTATGTAGTCCTAAATGTTTTTCCGCTTCAATCTAGTGACCAGTACAGGCTACGAGACTTAAAAGTTTGACAGAGAGCAGAATCATTTACATGGGGAAAAAATATTTTCTTAATGAAACCACGTTTTCGAAACGAAGTATGCTACTTGGGTAACTGATTACGTGTATAATTTAAACGTGTATAGGTAACGAACCCTTCAATATATATATATATATATATATATATATATATATAATGTTTCCTGTTGAAGAGTTCTTCGTTGAAATATGATGCTCGTCCTGCATTTTTTAATCGTGTTCATATGTGCCCTAGGTTTTTTCACATGTGCCTCCCTACATGGGAAGGGGCACGTATGAGCAATTGAAGACATTTTTTTTTCAATATCATAAAGTAAAGAAATAATATTTTTTAAAATCTCAAAAAATTCCTCGACGCAAAGAAAAGAATATTCAGTTACATGAGTTTTCAGAGCATTTTTGTGTGGAGAGATAGATAATATTTTTAGAAGAAAAAATAAATTTAAATTATTGTTTCCTTGTGCATCTCTTTCCCTATATGTTCTTTCAAGACTTCCTGGTTAATTTAGTGAAGTTTTTTTTGTATCTTAAAAGAAGCAGAAAATTAAAAATTTACGCTGCTTTACCTGACCGGCCGTTATTTGAATTTACTTAGAATAGCTGAAAAGTTATAGATTAAAGCCAAGTTAGTTTTAAGACCTATTGCTCTTCCATATTTGTGCTCAAACGCTTTGAAAAAACGATTTATACTGTGTTTTATTCACATTTCACAACGAAGAATTTTCTTTTTCAATTCTGTTTTTGTAATGCCAAAATGGGAGTAATTTAACTTCTCTGGCACCACACGTGATGTTTAAACGTTTCATAAACGTTTTTGAATGGTTGTTAAAACGTTAACAATGTTTTTAAAACGTTTTCGAAACGAAGTGTGCTATCTGGGTAACTGTTTACATGTTTTAAAACAAAATGAAGACCTCGATACGAAAAGGGGACAATTTCCATTTTTGCTGGTTTTGTGTTTTACATTGAAATATACAAAGAAAATTATTATCTGTCATTATATACAAGAACGTGACATCTCCAACTAATATTCCGTAAAAGAGTAGTGCCCAGAATATGTCCCACGGGCCATATGGGGCCCACGAAACCGATCTATATGGCCCGTTGTTATGTTCAATGTTATGAATCGAAAATTCTGGAACCATCCAAAACAAAGGACAGTCTGTATTTGGTATTACCAATGGTTGTTCAAAATTTGAAGCCAAATAATGGAAATTCGTTTCTGAAAAACAGGTGGAAATTCCTATTAATAAAATACGCATGTAGTAATGATAACATCAGTTCTTGGTTTGGATTACAAAAAATATCATAACGTATTTTAATTTTATACGTGTTCTGGCCTGCGAGATTTATCCTAATAAGAGGTGCGGGACTCGGGTAAAAAAAGATGGACACCACTGCCATCAAATACTAAGTGAATGGAACTATAATGCTAAATTTCAGAGGAAAGTAAAGAAAAACACTAATTGGTATTTTGTGTGTTGTATCATTATGAAACTAGTCTTTTACAAAACTTGTATTCTTTTCTTATCGGAATCAAATAGCATTTACATTATTATTAATAATACGATCTTTTTTAGATTACTAAACGCATTTGGAACAAGAACGAGAGATGTCGAATACGTAACAAATAGTTAAATCGTTCATTTTAGAAACCAGTTAAACGCCATTTTCTTGTTTCATTCAAAATTGATTACAAGGCTTTTTGTTGAGGGAAATAAAACTAAATTGTTTCTCTTTCGGTTTAAAATAAGGTAATCCATATCGAAAAAATTTAATATAATGGTGAAAATGTTTTTTTTTTTTTCTTTTTTCAATTTTAGAACATGACTTTTAACGTTTTGGAAATAAGTGATTCAACTACGGATCGGTAACATTATCTTTCGATGCAAATCCTATTATAATTAAAAATATAAAGACAAAATCCTTGAAAATGAATGTTCAACACTTTTTTGTAATTCCTGAAAGTTTTTAAAAGGTGGAGTTGTCCCCTTCTTGCATCGAGGTCTTCAATTTCGAAAAACAACTCGCATCACTTCTTTTATTGAAAATGCTAATTGATCATGTCAATAACGAGCTTCTGGTGAACAACGGTCCTTTTCTTTTCCCAAACGATTGCGTGAGAGGCTGAGGCTACTAAGTCGAGGGGATATGAAAAGGCGCTTTGCCTCATCCTATCAGTGTACTCTTCCCAAAATCGATCAACGAGATTCGAGTGAAATCTGCGGAATTCCCAACCGATCACGTCTCGGCTCTTATCGAATCTCGGCATTCGGTGTGGATCGGCTGAATGAGTTGATGCCTTTTACGGGAGCCATCATTTTTGATAACAATATTTGCCGCATTCGAAATTCACTTCTGCCGGTAAAGATCAAATAAAAAACGCTGAAAATATCTTTACATAGCCAAACGTAATCCTTAAAAAAGTGTAGAGAGTATTATATGATTTTGCTCAAATCTGAGATCCCGTAAAAGTTTATATGTTCTACAATGCGTTTTGAGCTTCTTGCATAGTGCAAATAAGCAATTTGTTTTTGCAAATTTAATTTTCTTGATATTGACAAAGCTTAAATGAATAGATGCTTTTTACGAGAGCTATCATTTTTGATAGCAATATTTCAGGTTCCTGTCAAAAATGATGGAAATATCTTTATATAGGCAATCGTATTCCTAAAAAAAGTGTAGAGAGTATTATATGATTGTTCTCAAAGTTGAGATCCAGTAAAAGTTTATATGTTCTATAACGCGTTTTGAGCTTCTTGTATAGTTCAAATATGAAATTTTTTTTTGCAATTTTAATTTTCTTTAAATTGACAAAGCTTAAATGACTAGATACTTTTTACGGGAGCTATTATTTTTTATAGAAATATTTTAGTTTCCTGCCAAAAATGAAGGAAATATCTTTACGTAGACAATCGCATTCCTAAAAAAGTGTAGAGATATGATTGTGCTCAAAGTTGAGATCCAGTAAAAGTTTATCTATTTTTCGACGCTTATAGAGCTCTTTTACACATAAGATGTAGTTTTACGGTTATTTTAATGGTTTCAAGTTTTGTGGTCTCGACAAAGCCCTAAGTTGAACCTACAGTTCAATTTAGGGAGATTAAAATGCATATCTGTAATCAAATGTGAAATTTTTCCGGGAGCATCGAGCTAATTTTGTTTTCGTAAAGTGCTTTACACTTCAATAGTTTTTTCAACCAATTTTACGCACTAAAATGTTAGATAAAAACTCATTTTTCTGACAGTTTATGTATTAATTTCTCCTCCTTGTGTCAGACATTCTTTTTTTTTTTTTTTAGCTTCCAAATTTTGTATAAATACCTTTCATAGGTGTTTCCTATTTTATCTTATTTAGCTTTCATGAGGTATTGGAGCATCTGCTATTCTCTAAAAGTATGGGAAACATCAAACTCCCGATACGCGAATTTTTCGAATCAATTCCCCTCAATCTTAAGCCGATGTACTTTCTTTTCGGACCGGGGGAGGGGAGATAGTCGTATTTTCTTCTTAAAAAACCCTCTCAATAAATTAAGACATTTTAAGACAATACATGGACACATTATTGGGAGATACACTTGCTAAGATACGATAAATCTAGAGTGTGTGTTCAGCATCGCGCTGGTTGCAGTTTCGAGGGTTGACGAGCGACTATGAGGAGCGGGAGCTGTCATCCTCACTACTTCTCAATTTCTTTCTAATTCAATTTTTTCCTTCTATCTTGTTTTAATCTCATTTAGCGTCTTACCTGCGTAGCCAAGCTTTTCTGTTTTTTTTCTATCCAAAGGTAATGGTGCTTTTACTCAATCTTAATTTAAAAGTTCCTTTTTAATTACTCTTTACTTAGGTTTTAAAACTATTGGGAGTTTTGCCAACAACGGTGGATGCTTCACTGACTTATGCACTTTTTATTTTCTTTCAGATCATTTCAGAACATTTTTTGCAAGTGTTTTCTCTGAATGAGCTTTTTCTTACAGACACATCTTGTTCCCTTCTTTATGATATTAGAGTTAAGGATTTTACTTCATAAACCTCCGGATTTATATCCTGAATACTTAAAATTCAGAAAGCCAAATGAATATTTTAAAGCAAAATTGTTTTCCGTTTCTTTTCCAGTGAGTCCAGAAAAAACACAATGAGTCAATCTGTTTTTAAGATTGTAACATGCTGTAATGTGAACATTCAATTACATAGTTGCTATCAAGGGCGACCATATGCAAAATTTTAAGAGGAGGCTCAGATATTGGCTCAGATATTTACCCCGTGGTTTAGCAGGATATTTCCCCATAGAAACCGATTTCAGTACAGATTAGAGTTATTAAAATTTGACATTTTTTTTAACTTAATCACTAATTGCTGGAGGAAAAACATTTTTACATTTTTGCAAAGAAAAAAAGTACTAAAAGCACACTCAAAAGGGGGGAGGGCTTGATGCCCCCACTTGCCCCCCTATATGGGCTCCCTTGGCTGCTATAACTATTAGATACGATTAAAAAAAGCTGATGTGTTCTAAAAGTATATACCTCACTGTCTAATTACTTCCTGTATAGCTTTAATCACCGCTTTACAACTCCGTAGGGAGCAACGCAGACTGTTAAACGTTCCTTATATACCTGAAGCAGGAAAAAAGAAATGCAAAAGGAAAATAAACTATTTTTACGATTCACGGATTTCGTCGAATTTCCTGTTTTCCGAAAACCGTAAATTCTCCAAAATTAGTTACTTCACACACAAAATTACTTTCCTTTAACTGAAATAACTAACTGTTGTAAAATGATTACTCGTGAAATAAAAAAGTAATAAGTAAAAAAGAAAACATAACAAAGTGTGGATGGAATATTATTTTTTTTCCTGAGGTATGCTTCATTGACTTCTATACGACACGATGTGCATAATTTTGCAATGCAATGTTATTTTCAATCCTACTTTCTTGGGGTTTTAATTGATTGACATTTTAAAGACCCTTTTTCGTTTACTTTTAAGGGGAAATACAACCCTGTAACCTTGCAGGAATGGGTAAAAAACAGCCGAATTAGATACACTATAACTTTGAAAGAATACATTTGAGGTACTCATTTTTATTTTCTGAAAAAATACATGTTCCCTCTTTTACTACTGCACGTTTAATTTTAAACCCAGACATCAGTCAGTGTTTACTTAAGTGAGTATAAAGTATGAGTAAAGCTTTTTGCTAAAAATTGAGTTAGTCACCTTCCGTTCGTGCTTACAGAAAAAATATTCGCCATGACAGAATATTTTAGGTATCTAAGTAATCCAAACTGTTTCTTTAAGACACTGTGTAATTTCTATTAATATTATAATTATCAAGTGTAATTTCGTTTTATATAGCAATTTAAATTAAAGTGTAAAAAAATGATCAAAAGTTCATCTTTTTTATATCTTATATAATGTTTCAGCTAAGAAATTATGCACAAATCGTGGTTCACTTTGTAAAACAAGGCACTATACATGTTCATTAAAAATTTCATGCAAAAATATTACTTAGTTCTTCGTTATAATGCACGTAAAATAGGAAAAAAACACAATTTGAGATAGACGGCTTTTTAGTTATTTTGTTCGGTAAAATACTTAAATGAGCTGATACATTTTCTCTAAGTTTTTAAAGCAGTTTGTATTAAATTGTTCAAAAAAGAGTGGAGAACAATACATATGTTTTTCCAAAAAATCGAAAATTTTCTAGATTAATTATCGTATGTCCTCTTAATGGAAGTAAACTTAACGATATTCGGTCTTTGGAGGTAAGAGTTACGCTATGAATATTATGTCACTGGATAAAAATGTTCCTCAATAGATTGAAATGAGAAATTAAGATAAATATATTTTTTTCATAACAGTCATGTTTAGCATATACTTTATAAGTGTTCGCCAAACGAAATCCAGTACACTATGTAATTATTTGAAGTTTAAAAAACAAAAGTCATGCAATGATATTTCTCAATATATGTCTCAACACCTTTAGTTTATTTTCTCAATAAATTTAAATAAATATTACTTGAATATATTTAAGAGAAGTTCAAAACGTTTTTCGAAAGTAAGCTTTTGATATGTAAAAATTCCTTTAAAATGATTCCTCCTTTAAAAAATTCTTTCATCAGATACATCATTCTAATTTTTGGAGTTATAACTTTCGAAAAGTAGTATGTTAGAATTGCTCATAAAAACATTTCAGAATGTGAGACCATTTTTTACTTGTTTAAATTTTCTCCTTAAAATCACAATAAATATTTTTAAGCTCATATGATGAGTATTCCTTTGATGAACAAAAATTTGAAATTTTAAGAACACCACTGTATGTTTTTGAATGTTGGGTTATAGTATTCAAGAAATCAGATACTTTACAGATTGCCAATTATTCAAAAATTTAGTTTACTTGTGTTACAATCATTTTTCAAACTTTCACTATAAGAATTCAATGAAAAAAAAATTATAGTCAAAATAAAACACATGATAACTGTGCACAGAAGAAATATGTTTAACACCCTGTTTGTTTTTGTTCTAGTTAAATAATGCCTTTGTTCGTTACTTATGTACATTAAAATTGTAATTTTATTTTCTTGATTGCTTTTTTTTAAATAAGGTAGATCCTATTTCTGCGTTAATACATTTTTGCTCTCTTCCAAGACTTCTACACTGGTTAAGCTTGACTCTAAATTGGATTTTCAGCCTGTAAATTACTTTATAAGGGTTGCAGTTGACTAAGAAGGTAAAAAAGAAAACCCAAGCTTTGACTGGAACAAGTGCACATGAAATTGGATTTTCAGCTTGTAAATTACTTTATGTAAGTTGCAGTTGACTAAGAAGGCAAAAAAGAAAGTCCAAGCTTTGACTGGAGCACGTGCACATGAAATTGGATTTTCAGCCTGTAAATCACTTTATATAAATTGCATTTGACTAAGAAGGCAAAAAAGAAAACCCAAGTTTTGACTGGAACATGTGCACATAAAATGCTTTTTGTTATTACGTCACTTTTACTTATAAGGACACAATGATAAGAAGTGTTCCTTGAGACCCAGAAACACTCACAGGTATTCTGCATTTTTTTTGAATTTGTGCTTTGAAGACATTGCTGTTATCAATTATTTTTCTTCAACACTTTTCCTAGGGTTACCATTAGATTTTAAATATTTTCTTCGAGCCCGAGTTCTCTTAGGAGCGGTTTAACATAATTCCATATAACAAATTTAAAATATTTCCCTAATTGTCTAATTGTTCAATTAAATAACAATATAATTTCTTCCAACGTCTTTCAAGAGAAGAATATAAATTTCGCTACGCTATGTGTTGGAGAAAACAATTCTCTCCCCAGGAGTGAAATTTATTTCCAACATAATTGTCTCACATCTTCCACTAATCGAATATTTACTGCCCCTGAATGTCCAATAGAATAAGTTAACTTTTCTCTGGAGATAAACTGTGGTGAACAGGCACTTTCATCTTCATTGCTTTTTTCTTTCTTGTTGCAAAACTTCTTTCTTCTTTTTTTCAACGCGTTTTGTCCCCTTTCTTTTTTCTTTCTTTCTTCCCTTTTTCTTCTTTCTTTATTTCTTATTTCTTATCTTCATTAAACTAACGTCAGTTTACTCGAATGTTTTAAAACGGGGATATCTGAATAATGCATTTGAAACGCATGAAAACTCTTTTCTCGAAATGTTTTACTTTATTCTTAAAATTTGTATTTGCATTTATTTAACAAACATCTTTTTAAGAGATCCGTCTTTTATTGAAAAAAAATTTAATGGTACTAATCTTACATTTGAATGTTTGGTTAAGTTGTTTTTTGTTACAGTGCACAAACATCCCTAAATCCTGAAATTCAAAAGGTTGCACTTATAGTCTTCTCCTGGAATCTTCCATCTCATCCCATATTTTGCCTCTCTAAAAAATATCAAGGAGTATTTTCATTCCTTGATGAAGAAAAAACGTCGATAAAACTGTTGAAGCACTCGACATTGTAATGCTGTTAGACAAATGAATAATAACGAATAAATACATTTGTGCTGAAGATTCAAAAACTCAGTAATCCAACGTCATTAAGCACAAAAATTTCAAAAAAATGCAGACACGTGTTTCGGTGTTACAAGGAACACCTTTTTCAATGCAAAGAGGTGTGAGCTTCTGGATGAAAAGCCATCCGAGAAAAGCAACACGGTGGAACAGGAGATAGTATAAATATCAAAAAATCGAAATTAAACGAAACAAAAAAGATAAAATAACACCTGGAGGAAAAATTTATTATATAATTCCATCAGGAAAAAAACCGTTAAGTAATAAATTTTCCAAGAAACCCATTTTTGTACTGCATTGTACAGGTTATAAAAATAAGTTCTAAGAAATAGAAAAATATTGTGTTCTTGAAAACGGAATTTGAGAGTCAAATATAAAACCCAACTAGCATGTTGAGGCCATCTCGAAATTTTCTTCTATATATTTCTAACGAATTCTTGACTTTTACGTGTAACTGCTAACTTTTGATCTTCACCAAAGCAAAATCAAAAGCGAAATTTTTTAATAATTTTAAAAGCCTTGCTTAAATTAACTTAAATTAACATTTTATTTGTTAGCAAATAAAAGATAGCAACAGATAAAATGTTTGAATCATTGCATTTTTTTCTGATAGTTTGCCAACAATTAAATCGCGGGAAAAGCTTCCTTGCGGCAATCATAAGTGAAAACATTTTAATATGATTTCTTTTTCATATTTTTGATTTAACTCAGCTGTACGAGTATAAACTCGTGCAAAATATGACAAAAAAAATTACCTTTGAAGCGATTGGCGCTCAGATTGATTCAGCACCTGTTTTTGTATAGGTTCACTTTTTTCCCCCAAGTTTCATTTAAATCATAGCATTACTTTTTGAGATATCGCAGTTGCAATGAACAAGAACGAACGTTCGATTGCATTAGTCTCCTTTCAGCTGTTCGTGTCGAAATCGCATCAGCTCTTGTGCCAAAATTTAAGCTATACGCGTGGACCACTTTGTGTTCGATACCGTCCGTAACTCTTCGATATATAAGACAATAAAGAGAAATAACTTTCGATTTCTGAATCCTCCTTTGAGATATTACATTAAAATTGAATCAGCACTTACATCCTCTAGGGTCTACACGACCACTTTTATTTCATTTCGTCTGTTACTTCCTGAGGAATTGCAGTCCTGCATAACGGAGAAAACGTTCGATTACATCACCCTCTAGGAGCCAAAAACTAATGGGCACAAATTCACATGAGGGTAACTTTCTTTCTCCCATGTACATAATCTGTAGTCCTTTTAGTTCTAGCGTTAGAACGGCAGTAAAAAACCGGTCGCGCGTAAGCAGATAGACCTTCAGATATTTTCCAAAATTTGTCATAATGGATTCATCACTCCTCAAAACGTGGAAATCTGTCGAAATTCAAAATTTTCCCGAGTTTAATTTTTTTTACTATGCATTAGATACAGAAAAATATAAAAAGTTAGTTTCAAAAATGAGTGTTTGACTTGTTTCAGATATTTTGCTTTTTATTACGTTTTGATATTTGAACTATGCTGTTGATTGAAATATACAACTTCAAGCAATACTGCTCTGTATTTTTATTAACTACTTAATACATTCTTCCTGTTTCCAAAAGTTTTTAAAAAATATTTAATATTACTCTCATCTTTACTGAAGAAAATGAAAACGCACAACCTGTAGAATTGTTCGGAAATTCAAATTACTTTTTTTTTAACTGTAAAAGTAATGAAGGTCCATTAAGTACACGAGTTTAAAATATTGAAGTTGTTGAATGGGTTTTAGAGTGAAAAGCGCAATTGACTTTGGGCATAGTTCCAAATGCCTCTCTTTTAGATGCAAATGGTTTCAAGCTGCAACCATTCACGAAATGCCAAGAAGCAGAACTGACGCTTGAAAAGTTTTTCACTTTGCCAGCGAATTTGTTTCGCTTAAATTTGCTTTTTTTTCTTTCTTTTTTTTTCAATTTGTAGTTTTTCAGGCTCATATTCAACTAGTAATTTCCATAATGTAATACCTTTTTTTATTGCATCGAAAGGTATTGCAACAAAAGTTTGACATCTTCAATAACAAATGGTGAGCCATTTATGGGCTCATTAAATGTGGAATTAGCCTAATATCAAGCAATGACTCCAAAAAAATTTTATCAATTTTAAATATTTATTTTAATTTAAAATATTTATCATTTAAAATGCTTATAAATTTTTATTTTTATGGGATAATCAATTAGCAAATTATTCAGACTACGTTACAGTAACAAAAATTCTACTGATACCCGTTCCTTCTCATCGATTCATCATCATTCTTTAATAGCCCGGTCAAAATAGACCAAAAAAAAGCGAAAGTTCGGAAAAATTCCCATAAAGCTGAAAATTGGTACAGACCTTAAGAACATCATTATACATGAAATGTCAAAAGTCCTCATCGATCCCGGTGGAGCTAAAAATTTTATTCAAGGTCAAAGGTCAAAAAATCAGTTTTTCATATATATCTCTTAAACAATAATTGTTACCAAAAAAATGGAGGTTACAAAGTTTGAAAGGTATGCAATTGTGTATAAACAAGTGGGGATTCCGAGGATGGGTCATGGGGGTCATACCCTCCACCCTAAAGCTACTAAATATAGCTTAAAATGGCATTGCAGACATATTTAAAAAAAAAATGCCCTTAGACCCCTTATTTGTACCCAAATTTGGTACTTTGACTATGAAATTAACACAAATATAGTTAAGGACAACACTAAAGTGAAGTGTCAGAAGTCCCCATCGATCCCGGTGGAACTAAAAATTTTATTCAAGGTCAAAGGTCAAAAACCGATTTTTCGCAAATATCTCTTAAACGGTAAGTGTTATTATAAAAATAGGGGATACAAAGATTGAAAATTAGATAATTATGCACAAACGGGAGGGGATTCAGTGGATGTGTCAAGGGACATACCCCCTCTCCCTAAAGCGATAAAATAAAGCCTAAAACTTCAGGCCTTAAAAGTTCAGAGACTCAAATTTCTAAAAATTCACCCTAAAATCCCAATTTTTGTCCAAATATTTCACGTTGACTATGAAATTACCATAGAAATAATTAGAGACATCATTATAAGCGAAATTTCAAACGTTCCCAACAAATCCCAGTGGAGCTAAACGTTTTATTCAATGGTCAAAGCTCAAAAAATCAAATTTTCACAAATATCTCCTAAACGGTAAGTATCTTAAAAATAGAGGATACAAAGTTTGAAAACTATGCAATTATGTACATACAAGCGGAGATTGGTGATCTTACCCTCCCCCCCCCCCCTCCGCATGCCAAAAAATTAAAGCTGCATTTTGATGAAATATTTCGTTGACCTTAAACCCCCTATTTCTGCCCGAAAATTACTTTGATCCCTTTCTGATAACGAGTACTTCCAAAACCAGAAGCTGGATCTGCCCTAAAGGTGTTAAAAGCCCAATATTTGTGTCCCCCCCCCCCCAATAAATTATAACTTTCATAAGGTATCGCAGTTTTTGAAACTTGGAAAAAGTACTGAAGCTCCTTTTCTTTCTTTCGAGTGACCTCGAGAAACTACACTTGACCGCTATGCATATCCCCTCTTACACTGTAAAAACGATGTAGAAACGTTCCTGGAAAATAATAGGCAGCTGATGTGCCCAATTTCAACCAGTAACATATCTTACAAAAACCAGGAACGTTTTCCGATAAAAGTCAGTAACCTTTCTGAAATATTGGGAAATCTTCCCTGTTAAACCCAATCGTGAATCTTCTAGAAAATTTTAAATGTATTTGATTAGAACTTTCCTGGTTTACTAAGAAAGTTCCAGGAGCATTAGAGCAACCATGGCTACACGAATATTCCTTGCTTCGCAAAACTGCAACTATCCAATGACATATTAGCTCCCATTGAGAGCTTAGTCAACCTGGATGGGCCGTAATCAAGCTAAAACCGATACACTTAATAAACACGCTCAGTCAATCTTTAAACTGGTAGCAAAAAATATCTTTCACACCAGTGAGAAGTCTGCATTCGTGCATCTTTTAGCAATTCAGGAAACTTTTTTGCGATGATACTTGATTTTACGGGGAAATAGGTGAAAACCTTTGAAATCCCGAAACGTTCCACGGAAATAACCAGTAACGTTTCGGAATTTTTTTACAGTGTACGATTCACACCCCCTTCAAACTGAAAAGATCAAATTACATTCAGGGGAGAGTGGACGCGCTTATATTGCTTTGTATGAGCAAAGTCAGTCGCACAAGTGCTCCTATTAACCGGGAGTGATTCTTTGTTGTGAAAAGTCAGGTTTATTGATACTATTTTTGATCTGAATACGTACCCTTAACAAATAATTCTTCAAAGATGTCGCAAGATTGCTTCATTTGCAGTAAATCTTTGACAATCTTTGACTGAAGGCGAAATTGTTACTGTTGAACGCGGACTAAAATCTTTAATTGATTCAAGTAGTGCAAGGAACGATGGGTTTGTTGAATACTTACTTGAAAGACAAACAGTCGGTGGCAGTCCATGTAGTGTCGCAAAATGTACACCTGAAAGTGCAGCATTGCGGCAGCTAAAAGACAACGAGAGACAGAGACCAGTACATCTCTGAGTATAGTCCACCTCGTACTAGAGTCCGATCAGGTGAGACAATATTTTGTTTTAAAAACTGTTGCTTATTTTGTGGTGATGAAGCAAATGAAGAGACTGAAAAGAAAAAACAGTAGAATATACGACGTAGAATTTGTCAAGTTGCTACTCTTTCCTTTAAAGATGATATTCTAAAGATTGCACATAATCGTTCAGATGACGTAGCAAAAACTGTTATTGAACGCATAACAATATGAGTACGATTTAGTTGCATCTGAAGCGAAGTACCATTCTAGCTGCTACATTTCATTTCTAAAGCCTTCTCTAGGTCTTAAAGCAGGTCGTCCTGAAAATCCCGCTGTTACTATGGCGATGACAGAAATATTTGATTATATTGAAAATAATGATGATTGTCAGTTTTCACTGCAAGAACTAAAAAACATTTGTAAAACTGAAGTTCCAGATGATAAAACAATCAAAAACAGATTAAAGTTAAAGTATGGCAATAGAATTATTCAGAAAAACTTCTTCATACTATTTTTTGCAATTGCAAGAAGGGATGTAATCAAAATTGGCTGCAGAAAAGTCGGATTGTTTTGCACACAAATATGCATTAATTGCTTCGGCCAGTCGTGCTCCAATGTCGCATCAAATGCAATCGATGCTGATGAAGATAATATTGGTGAAGAAGATATAAGATCCCTCTTTTTCATTCGAGCAATCTTTAGAAGTTCCAGACCAAGAAGAGGAAGAAGAAATAGATGATCATATCACTGTTCAAGAGTTTGAAGAATAATTAAAACGCATTTTTTAAAAAATAAATCGAAAACTGTATGATAATCAAGAGTTTAAAGAATAATTAAAACGCATCTCAAAAAACAAATAGAAATCTGCATGATAGTGAAGAGTTTAAAGAATAATTAAAACGCATTTAAAAAAAATAAATCGAAATATGTATGATGATATTTGTGTCATTAATTCTGCACCTCATGTGGGACTCCTACTTGAAATAGTGATATTTTGGTTTCAAAATACCCACAAAAGTGTCTTTTTTTAATTTTTATTCATTTGGTCATGTGAATCATATAAGATACCTTCAAGTTAGAGCAAGAATCATCTTTAAATGACTCCATGGATTGCAATATCTTACTGTCAACTTATTGGTGATGTTTGCCGGAGAGGGAAAATTAGAGAAAAATCTTAATAGACGTGTTTCTTTTCCTGAAATAAGTACATTTTCTCATTCCTTCTCTTTTATGTATAAAGTGTTTAAATTTTTGCATTTAAATTTGTTTTAAATGAAAAATATATTCTAAAAAGAGGGAAAGTAATGCATATTTGAAAAAAAAAATGCTTTGCTCTTACTTTACAGAGGCATCTTGTATCTGTTAAATAAGGGAAAATGTTGTACTTATTTTACCATTTTCACATAATTTGAACCACAAAGAGTTGAACTTCATATAAATACTTCTTTTGAACATATTGCATAATTTACAAATTAATATGCGTTTTTTATAATAACAGTTACGTTTTTGAAACATTTGCAAAATAAAAAAAAAAGATTTTTTGACCTTTGACCGTGCATAAAATGTTTATATTAAGTGGGATCGATGGGGATTTTTTATATTTTATTTATAATTGTGTATTTTGTGTCTCTGCTAAGTTTCAGCTCTATGTGAATTTTTCCGATTTTTTAATTTTTTTTTGTTTATTTTTACCTGTGACCTTCCATAAAATTTTTAGTTCAAGTGGAATCGATGGAAATTTTTAAAATCTCATTCACAATGATGCATTTAAAGTCTGTACCAATTTTCAGCACTGTACGAATGTTTTCAATTTTTTTTAAAAACAATTCAATTTTGACCTTTGACCTTGAATAAAATTTTTAGCTCCACCGGGATCGATGGGGACTTTTGACATTTCACTTATAATGATGTTCTTAAGGTCTGTACCAATTTTCAGCTTTATGGGAATTTTTCCGAACTCGAATGTCTATTTTGACCGGGCTATAAATTCATAACAGACTTTCAACATTTCATTTTCAACCATGTATACTTTTTCTGTCAAAATTAGAACTTATCTCAATGCGGATTTGCAGTCATATGGGCGTAGGTTGCCATGCTTGCTATCATATCAACCGGCAGAAATAATAATACATTCTTTCACTATAAAACTTCAATCAACCATTTCCAGAAGCATGGCTGAATTTTGCTACATGCTGTCTCAGACTTGAAATTTGCCGCTTTCCCTTTTCCTGCCCTACTAAAAAGATAAGGAGTTACCTCGACTTTAAGACCTTAACTAAAGCCTCTAAAAATAGTGTTATCAAAAATTTTTTAAAGTTCAATTCAGGAAAAAATGAAGTTATGTGTTTCTTATTTTATTTTTGTATATTTGTTTACTAATGGTACCCGCACGGCTTTGCCCATAGTAGAAAATTAAAAGTTCATTTGGCTCGCCTGCATATTTACAAATAATGGATGATTAATTTCTCGCCAATTGGCTATGTTCGTCTGCTCGCCCATGTTACGGTTCCACGTTATGATAATTCCGTAATTTACTATTCCACGTTATGATAATTTGCTGGGTAAAATGTTCTTAAAGTTGAAATAGAAAAAGAACAAAATCGAATTTTCGAAAAATCGCTTCGAGGTGCCCACCACCATGCTGCAAACTTAACTTTGTGCCAAATTTCATGAAAATCGGCCGAACGGTCTAGGTGCTATGCGCGTCACAGAGATACTGACAGATATCCAGATAGACATACAGAGACCCAGACAGACTTTCAGCTTTATTATTAGTAAAGATTAAGCTCACGTTCCCAAATACTGATCTGGGACAGGCAATAAAATGATTTACCTAAAAAAATGCATGTACGTATATAGTTTATATATTTATGCGGATATATAAAGGGATTATGATTATTATTTCTTAATATTCCTATCGTTTTATGAAGTTTGTTCCATTTCATTCCTCAAAGGAATGAAACTCTTCTCTATAATGACAACGCAGTTAAATTATTGTAAAAGATGAATGAAGACATCAGGAATTAGACCAGCATGCGAAAAATGTCATGTTTTTGAATGGTAAATTAATAGTTTCCGTAGAAATAAGCTACATGAAAATTTCCAATTTCATGAGGTATCTGAAAATAAATATTTGTAAATGGTAGGAAAAGATTTTTCCGTTGGAAAAAATTACTGATAATATTTTTAATAATAGTAAAAAATTGGGCTACAAAAGGAACACCTCCGCCCCCCCCCCCCCCCCAAGAAAAAAATCAGCTGCCTAGTCTGCTGGTTTAGAAATTCAGTCAAAAGCATTGCCCTTTTCTCTTATAACCATGGCTACATAGTCAAATCGTGGAATCGGAGTTGCACTTATTTTGAGGTAAACGATTCTGAGTTGGTTATTTTCACTCTGAGTACAAAGCTCAGACAAGCAGTTGTTGGGGTAAATGAGTCGGAGCGTGGATTCGAAGCAGGAATCTTTTAAATTCCAGGAATTTGAGTTTGAGTCGTTTGTTTTCCTTTCCAAGTCCGTATGTTTGCTTGGATTGCTGAGTCGGAGGCAAACTGATTTTGGAAAAAAGAAAACGGAGCCTGACTATTGGAGGTCTTAAAATTCCATCTGTGATTTCCCTCCCCAGGGTTGCGCCTGTGACTGCGCAACCCTGTTTGTAACTTCGGCAGCGAAAATCCCTGAGCGAGTCCGTGCTGATCTCTGTTACACAAGTGATAAAATAAACTGGGAATAAAATCAATTTTTTACTCTTTTTCTAGGTTTTTTTTATATATTAAAAGGGGGGGGGGGGGTATTTTATTATTGCAATAAAAGTGACCACGATTAAAATTCATTAAACACCCAAAATCATATTGCAAATTTCGGCGGAATCTTTTGTTAATGGGCATATTAGTGTCTTTAGCGAAGAGCAAGCGCAATTGTCATATGTCGACTCTTAATTCTAAAGCTATGCTTAGAGTTTGGATCAATACGGAGGAGAGACGAGGAGAGAGAAGTACCTTTCGCAAACGAACGTTCTTTCTTTCGCTGGAGAGTTTCTTCGAACACTGTGACGCTAAAAATCAATTACGACTGTGGGGACGTACCATAACTGTCATGTAAATAATTTTATTTGCTTACATTTGCGATGAATTTGCTAAGCTGATTACTATGAAGTAATGAACCTCATAATTTTACTAATGCTCTTAATATTTGATTACTTTGAATTCTTTTATTGCCATTCTTCTTAATTATTGAAAAAAATCTTAGTTGTGAAAACATTTCTTAATTATAAACAATTTTTCATTAATAAAAAAAACTGAGGAATTCATTGCCCTGTATTCTGGGATATTATTAGGAACATAATGTCTCTCTGCTTCGGAGCGGAACTAATTAGTTTTACAGAACTTCGTATTTAAGAGTTAAAAAAAATAGTAATGATTCCCATTTTAATAAACGATGACAAAATACCAATATTTCACATTTAATTACGTTTTTAGCTTGCCCTACGTCTATGCATATTTTTGGAGGTCATAATGCCTTCTAATGATTTACAGACAACAAAACTCGCTTTTTATAATCCTATATTTCATGACTGATGTACTATCTCACTGTCTCTCAGTGATTCATTCATTTTTACAGCGAGTAGTCTTGTTTTCAGAGTTTTTCAACAAGTAATGCAATTCCAACATCCTCACTTGTTTTGTCTGTTCTTCTACAGCAGTATTATTTCTTAGTTGCGTAGCATTTCGTCTTTGCCAATTTTCCAGTAAAGTTTTAAGAAATTATAACATTGATGATTTTATTAGATTCTTCCCTGTAGTATATGACCTTTTCCAATGTTTCGAATCGCTCCCTGTGGAACTTGAGTCTCACGTTGGAAAATACTGCTTTGGATTCTATTACAGCGAAGGTTTCTTGCAGAACTCTTTTGTTTCGCGGAATCTTGGAGTTCCATGGAACCTTATTAAAAGAACTCTTGTCTAACTACAAGTATCCCTACTATTATTGGCACAACGAAGTTTATAACTTTTTCTTTGAACTTTGAATCTATACTTCTTATGCATTCGTATTAACATATAGACTTGGTAAAATGGTTTGCAGCCAAGCGTTCTGGGAGTTGGCGCTAAACCTCCTTTTTCCCTTCTTCCCAGTCTTCAGAAAATAAATTTGATCTTTTACTTACATTTGAGGCAGTGAGAAGCAAAGGGGTGCAAGTGGACTACTATAAGTTTCGAGTGAAACGCGTTTAAAGATCCGATCCTAGGTAGGCTTTCATTGAAATATTTTCTAAATCAATCTGTACAGCAGCACCTACCAGGACTATTAGTACAATCTCTTGCTCCAAGACAGAAGAGAGGTTCACCTACCATGTGTACTGGTTATCCCCAAATTTTTAAATTTTGCCACTTGCATCCTTTTGCTTCTCACTACCTCATTTGATCATCTTAAATCCTGATATTTGTTTTTTCTAATACGTAAACACAAACGCCTACATGATAAAAGGTAATATCTTTTCAGCCCTAATAGAACTACTTATGCACCAAAAACTGCATCGTTAATAGTACAAGCGCTTTGTGTTTAAAAACTTACGTGTAGCCATGAGCAGGTTCTGCCCTCTCCTTGTTGATTGGTCTTTCTAAACAGTGTTGCTTCATTAAAAAAAAAAAAAAAAGACTTGAAAATCTTAGGAATTATATTTTACTGAAAAAAAAGTTTAATGCATTTAGCTTACAAAGTCTACACGAACAAGCTTTAAAATTTTCAATTGCTTAAATATTCATTTGAAATTGGAAGCCACATTTAAAACCGTTCTGAAATTAAAAAAAAAAACTGCAGTTCTGCTGATGATTATTCCTGATCGTTTGTGTTTTTTGATATAATTCACTAGTCATTTTTGCTAAATTCATGAAGCTTTTATGCACTTGTGTGTGTGTTTTAAAAAATTACTAGAGTCGTGAAATTTAAAGCTGGGATAATATCCATGTCACAATAATGCAAAAGCAGACATTTCTTGAATATCAGTTTATATTAAGATTTTGACTTTTTTCCCCCCAATGTAAGTGAAACATTTTTTTAAATTTGTATCGTACCTCTCAAGGACGAAAGATAGCATTTTATTTGATTTGGAGTTTGATATAAATGTGTATCTACAACAAATTAACTTCTTAATTAATTTCGTAATTCTGAGATTTAATTGTTTATATTATGTTAAAAATTAGTAAAATTTCCATTTTTAGTTAATAAGAAAATGAAGGTATTTAATTTTAAAAAACCTTGCTTTTTACGTCGAGAATAAAGAAGAACTAATAGAAACACTGAAAAAATTAATTAAACCAAATTTAAAATTTTCGCAGTAAAATAAAAAGTTACAGCATGAACAATAGACGATAAATATAAACGTAACTTAAGAATTCAATTAAAACCGTTTTAAAGGTTGATAGCAAAATGTAAATTTACGGTAAACTTTTAAGAAACGTCAGAAGCACATTCTCGTAGCACATTAAAATTTCGCAAAAAGTGTGTCACAAAAAATATTTAGGAACAAAGTATAAATAATAAAAGCATATAATTAAAGTAAACACGAAAAAAAGAAGACTAATGAGAAAAAATGTTACTTTAGGCCGCTTTAAAGAAAGGGACTTTTTTATGTGAGTGTTTAAAAAGTTCCTTAGAAAAGCTTGAGGCCTTCGCATATGTTTTTTTATAAAAACATCAGCACATTTGTAATTTACACCCTGAAGCAAAGATTAAATGAATCATTAAAAATTTCTTTTATTCAAAGATTTTCTAAAATAACAGCAATTTCACAGAATCGAGTTTATTGGCATTTTCAAGATTTAGACTTCATGTTAATTTTTGACAGAACTAGTCAATGCGGTCAAAGAACACGGCTTCATGAACAAGTTGTCTCTAGTAATGTTGTTGTTGTTGTTGGTAATGGTGGTTTTTTTTTTTTTATGAATAAAAGCGCAATCCTTTTTGTCTAATGTAAAACGTATTTAACTTACGAAGGAGCTATTGATTTAACTTATTGAAGCTTTTGGCATACTTGTCTTGCTGTTACTAGGGCCAATCCGAAGTTAAATTTTTGTGTGGGGGAGGGGGGGTCTCAATTTACCGAATACAGCTGAGACTTTTATCGAATTATAAAATACAAGCATGCGTACATACAGTTACTTACATCTAATGAAAAAAGACATGAGAAAATATAATTGAAAATGTTTAACAAAATGCAATACTGTATCCGAATTTGCCAAATCGTCAGACGAAATATACCAAATAAGGAACGTTTTGTGGGGTCACAGTGTCCTTTCGTGCCCTCCTATTGGAGAGCGCGTGACTGTTACTGCCCTTCCTTTACCACAACTAATTTGAAATATTAATTGTTACAATGATTGTGGCAGATATGGACCACGTATTTCTTCGTTTTCTTCTTGTGATATACTTTCATATATACCCCCCCCCCTTTTTTTTCAGGATTTCTTTTCTTTTTTTTTTCAGATTTTAAAAATCGTAATGCAAAAAATCATAGCTTTATTTTATTTTGATAACGGTGTACAAAAGGTTGCACTAAAAAAAAAAAAAAAAAAAAAAAACACGAATGTTCCTTAAAAAAATACAGAAGTCCATCTAAGCCATTGGAAAATCTCTTCCATAGTTTTTCTGCATCAATGTTATTTCTGAAACATTTTGTGCTGTAATGAGCTACAGTGACTTAAATAATTTTGAATTGCTTTGAGAGTACTAACAATTTACACTAGCTGACTAATTCTTTCTTCCAAGAATATCCTTTAGCTACTCAATTTTGAAATGAAGAACTAGAGATGCGTATAAAGTCTTACTATGATGACTTTTACAAAGTGATTCGAGGAAGATTTTATTTCTTATGTTTTCTTTTATTTCTTATGTTTTCTTTTATTTCTTTTATTTCTTTTTTTATTTCCCCTTTTTTTTTGAGCAATCACGACTGCTTATTGCTTTCATTTGACTGTTTTGGTGTCCTATCATTTTATTTTCCCGCCAGCACCCTCTGCAGCATCACCGTCGACTGGCTCCTCACGATGCTGCTCCTATAGCGAAAGCCGTCTCCAGGTTGCATCCATATTCTACACACACGCGCATACATACACAACTACACACGCACACACATACACCTACACACAAACACGTTCACACGCCTACACATACACACACAAACCCATACACACACATACACACAACTACCCACACATTCATGCCTGCACACAGACACATACACATATGCCAACACACAGAAACACATACCCCCTACACACAAACACACATACCCCCCACGCGCAAACACATACGCCTACATACACACACTCGTGATTGCGAAAAACATAATTTGAATTCAAGATGTCAAAATTCATTTTTTTTTCCTCTCTTTTGAATGGAACAGCATTTTTGCTAGGTGCTGCTCAAACCATATTAGCCAATAAACTGTTGGGAAAATGAACTAAAGCAATAAAGCATCGTTCTGCAACAAAAATCTGAAAATCTCCTAAAATTTGCGTTATAGAAAAAAATTAAAAATATTAACCACATTAAGCAAAGAAAGAAGCAAATCAAATCTTATACCAGTATTTAAAAAAAATAATGATACGTCGTAGAAACTAAATAGTTTTATCCTTTAACACGTGAAGTTAGCATTTCTTCTTTCGGTTCTTTTTCAAAAAGCAAATGCAGACATCGGTAAAGTGGACTGTACTGGTTTTTATCCAATAACGCTATGGGTAATTTGTCTTCAAGTTGACAAGAGTAAGATTTCGACTGAATATTATTTCCATTTTGATGTACAATTGAATATTTTCCCCTTCAAAATGCGACAATGTGCCCTTCCCATCTACTTCAATTTCTCCTCTTTTACATCGTATATCTATATAGATTTGATTTTTTCCCTTTCTGTTCATTTTTTCGAATCAATAAGAAATTTTAGCCGGTAACTATGGAGACATGAAGTATAAGAGACAGAAGAACAAACAAGCTTCCTTTTTTGTCTTAAAAGGTTTTCATCAGATATATCAGTAGAAAAGGGTCTTAAATGCGCTTCAATTGAATTACGCGAGTCAAAAAAGATGAACGGAATGCTTCGAATAACAATAAAAAATTTGATTTCTTTCCAAATAAATACGCGATTTCTCTCTACCTGTTTTTACTTCACGGTTTATGCATGAAGATGAAAATGCGAGTAGACATAGATTTTAAGTGAAAATATGAAATGTTTAAAATAAAGTGTCCCACGCGTTAAGAGAACTAGTAAAAAACATTGGTGTGCTATTTCTGGCGAACGCGATTTTGAGTAGCCGCTGCGAGGGAAAAATTACATTTGAAACAAAATAATTGAGTATTGGCGCAGTTCAACTTCATTGGTTTTCATCTAGGGGAATGTGGGGCAAAGTGAAAGAGTGAGGCAATTTAAATTGGTGAAATATTTACTGTTTTTAGTGTCACCTATCTAGTATCATTAGTCAGGGGAAAATGATCTCTGAAGATTAAAAAATATGATAATACGAGCAGTTTTCAAAAATTGATGCTTAATATTTGTTAGAAGTCAGAAATATTTTTTGTCATTATGAATAAAAAACATCATGTTGTTAAGAGTTTAGATCCTAATTGAGACCTTTTAATATTAGGTGCAATATTTATTTATTTAATATTAAGCTTATTTCTATTTTAAATGCTTCGTGCAATTATTCAAGTTGATGTGGGGAAAAGTGAATGGGACAAAGTGAAATACTTCATTTTGTTTACTTATTTAATTATTTACTAAACTAAAATTTCGTGTTCATAAATAAATTTATTTACATTCCTTTACTTAATAATTCACTTGTTTCTTCATTCATTCACTACTTTATGCACTCATTGATTAATTACTCAACTCAATTTTCTGTTTCTTGCTTCATTTCTATTCGTTTCTTCATTCGTTCTTTTATTTACTCATCCATTTGATCAGAAATATTTTTAGTTAATAGAAACAGTTTTATTAGAAAAACATTTTTTTTACTTTGCCGCAGGGAAAAATAAAATGTAAATCTTCCACTTTTTTTTTTTTTTTTGAAGGTACTAAAAAAAAATGTAATGTTTAATGGAAGTTGTGTTATAAAATACATTGTTCCTTCTTTAAGTACCGTAATTTTAAATACAAATATGTTTAATCTTTTTGTCCTAATGGAAATTTATATGTAGTACTTATGTATGGGTTTTCTCATTTTATTTTGGCACTCGGTACGTGAGGCTTCAATCAGGTTAACATTTCTGACTTTCTGATTCGTTTATTTTTTTCAATCGGTTATTATTATAAAAATCATTGTGTCCTAAAGTAATCATATTAAGCGGTGGCTATTAATGCATATAGGTAGCTACATCTGACTCATTTATGTTCCTGAAAGTTCCACTTTTTAATACTTTGCATGAATTTTTTTAATTCCACCCCCTTCTCCCCTTCCGGCACAAGCGGGGTAAAATTTTGGTGAAATAGCTCCCATCCTTTTTTGAGCCTCCTCTGAAAGTTTTCTCCGAGAAAACGATATAGTCTTCGCTGCCATTTGGGCCTTGAGAGGAGATTCATTCAAGCCTTCATTCTTTCGATTCCACCTTTCCTAAATTTTAACCAAATCGCTTACACGCATTTCGTATAATTTACTCTTAAGTGAAAAAAAACTGTGGATCTCTGCTAGAAAAAATGGTTTGTTATACTGTAAAAATAAAAACAACCTTGTTACTCCGAACCATTTATTGGAACATTCATTGCAAGTTTTTCTGACCGATCTGAATTTGTACTCTGTCTGATTGGTTATCATTTCATGATGCAGTACGTATCACCTTCTTTTACTTGACTGCTTGAGTTATGACCGCATACTAACTGTTGAAGTTCTCTTGAGAATCTAATGCGCAGAGTTTGAGTACATCTTGCATATCACACAGTTTTAATTAATTTTAAAATTCAATAATTCTGAATTCGTGAAGAAATATTTTTGAGCGATTTAGTTTTCTCCACTTACTGCCTTATTAGTAGTAACAGCCCAACTCTGCGCTGTGCGCCGTAGAATCTTGAGCAAGCTCTCTGCAGATTATCTCTTAGTTCGGAAAGGAAAAGAACCTAAAATTTTTAACCTTGAACTTCAGCGAGCGAAAGTTTGTACCGTATTTTCTTGGATATAACCTACAAGCAGTACTTGTAGTTTTTTAGTTTAGCATCGCAGTTTTAAGTATTTCTCGGAGCCAATTTAGATTGTACGATTAATCTTATGTCGAATTAACCCGCAGACTTTTTTTTGGATTCTCAATTTTCATCGCAAACAAGAAAATTGCTGAAGAAAATTCTGCTGCGGAGGTCATTGCTAACTAATAGTACAAGTGTCCTGTGCTAAACATATATTCTAAATATAAAAAACCATGCGCTAAATTTCTTTAAAACCAGCTGAAATACCCGGTATTTATTCTTCTACTTTGATCTAAGAAGTCTTCAGAGTACAGGTAAAAACTAAATTTTAAATTTCCTTGATATGCTTCGTAAGGAAACTGAATCTTGTTTTCGTAAAATGCCTTTTTATTATTGAAATGTTGTTGTATATGACTGAAAATGGTGCACCCCTTTCCTGATTCAATTTCCTGGTTTTAATGCCTCTTCCGTTCCCTTGCTGCAAAATGAGTTAAAGTTAAAAACTGATGATGTCACATTTTGATAGAGGATGGGGTTAGTGAAAGTATGAGCTTGTGACAAGGGGGAGATACGGGGTAATAAAAAGTGTGACATTGCACATTTTACCTGAAATCAAAACATTTTTACATAACACTATTTTTGTGTAATATAGCCTGACTTGTGACATGAGGAAAGGAGGGAAGTGTTACACTTTGTAAACGAGCTGATGATGCATCACATGACTTCTTTTTACTCCAATTTAATGTCATTTCCCCATTATTGGCAAGAAAGCTCCAGAAGCATTATTGCAACTAGGGCCAACGATGAGACTGAAATGCAAGCTCCAAGCATCTCACCTGCTTGTTGCTTACAATTCTTGCACAGCTGCGGAATCCAGAGGTTTACTCGCTCCCTTTGGTAGCTTAATTATCCTGGTTGGTCCGTAATCGAACTGAATCCGATACACTTAATATATACGCTCAGTTAATCTTAAAACTGGGAGCTAAAAATATGTCGTCATTCGTGCAACTTGTAGCAATTCCGGAAATTTTTCGACAGTGATACTTGATTTTCTCAGGAAGTGGATGAAGACCATTGAACTCCCGAAACGTTACACTAAAATAATCAGTAACGTTTCGGATTTTTTTTACAGTGTATTATATACTTTGCTTTGAATTAATCACAAAAAAGAAACACTTAAGATTCGGTAACAAAATTTTCACCATATCACTCAGATTACCAAAAATATTTACTTGGAGACCCTCAGAAAATGTGTAAAGAACAACGGAATAAGTTTATTTAATCTTTACTAATAATAAAGCTGAAAGTCTCTCTGTCCGGATCGCTGTGTCTCAGGATCTCTGTCTGTCAGGATCTCTCTGACGCGCATAGCGCCTATATCGTTCGGCCGATTTTCATGAAATTTTTCACAGAATTAGTTTGTAGCATGTGGGTGTGCACCTCGAAGCGATTTATGAAAATTCGATTTTGTTCTTCTTCTATTCCAATTTTAAAAAAAAATTACCGAGCAAAATTATCATAAGATGGACGAGCAAATTACTAAGTTATCCTAACGTAAAACCGTAACATGGGCAAGCCAATTGGCGAGAAATTCATGATGCATTATTTGTAAATATACAGGCGAACCAAAAGACCTTTTAATTTTCTACTACGGGCAAAGCCGTGCGGATGCCACTAGTTATTTAATAAAGCTTTAAAAAAAAATTTAACCATTCAAAACTTAAAAAATATCGTAACCACTAAGCGTTGTTCGTGCTTCCGTTCGCATTTCCTTAAAAACAAAAGCTAAAAATTTGAATAGAGCAACGCAAAGCAAAGATTTTAAACGAAACAATTAAATCGCTTTTCTCTTGCGTATTTTGTAGCATCTAAAAAATGTCTTTAGTTTAGGTATATAGTTTTTTTTTTTTTCTCTCTCTCTCTCTCTTTTTCTCTCTCATCTTTTTCTATTGGGTATAGAGTTAATTTTTTCCGATTTACTTATACTTCTGTTCGGGACAACATTGAGTAAAATGTTTTTAGTACCCATGGAAACTAGTAAAGAATAAGGAAACAATCGTTTTTATTTGCATACTCCACTGCTTAATTCATTGACAATAAAAATCCTTGAAAACTTTTTTCCCAAAATGTTATGTCGAGGCCATCTATCTTATTCGGGAGATTTCAGATCTTCTCAATCAGGTTGCTTGAATTTCTGGAACAGAAAATGATTTTTGTTACGGAAAAACATAAATTTTCAAAGAAAATAGAATAAGGCAAACCGGGTCCATTTGATATTGGGTTAAGTTGACGCAAGGGCTTGAATTCCCAAGTGCGTACGTACATAGAACTAAGAGTTTCACAAAGAAATATAACATACTTAATCTGATTTGATCTACGTAGGTGGGAGAAACAGTTTTTTTTTTTTTTTTTTTTTTTTTTTACTGAGAGTTATTCTAAGAAAATCGTTTTTTATGCACCAAAAAAAAAAAAATCATGGTTTGCTATCAACTGTCGTAAGGATGTTTAAGCAAGGCTTCACTCGATGCGTGTCTTATCAGGCTCAGTCATTTCTCAAAAGATCAAAGGCGCCGCCTTGCCCGTAAGATGACGCTGTAGTATAACCGGGGGAAATCATTTGTTTACATTAGTTAACGTATTATTTCTGCTGTAAAAAGTGATGTTTTTTCAATCTTTAACGTAAAATTTCACTGATGGTTAACCGATGTGTAGTACAGGTGAATTGATGCCGGAACGGCGTACCTGGTCTGTTTTTCAAGGAAAATGAATTCCCTTTTCAGGTAAAGCTGGTCCCAACTCATTATTCAACTATTTCTCACTGGCGTTCACTTCTGGTAAAATGCATCCCTGAAGCACAGGGAATTCCAAAGCATTTTGAGCCTTGGTCTCACTTTTAGAAAAGTCGGCCCCAGGGATTACGAATAAATTTTTTGAGACATTTAATGTGAGTTGATATCGAGAAGGGTTCGGACATTACTCTTCCTCTAAATTAAAAAAAAAAAGTCTGAGAAGGAAACCTTGTTGTTTATAAATTATATAGTATTTTACTGCATATTTAAAGGTAGTATTTAATGGCGCAATCGTCAAGATTTCGACAATAATTGTTTTATTTTCACAATATCGGTAAGACTGTAATACATATTTGCTCGTTTGATATTATTTAGTTACAGGTACGTCGCCTCAGCCTGATGACTTTTCTCTTTACCTTTATTTGGCGAAAACTGAAAAATTGCACTTACATCATCGTCGGCGAAAATTAAAAAATAAGGCAAACATTGTCGTATGTTTGTTTCTTTTTCTAATTTTACAAAATTTACACACTTTCAATTTTTACTTTCTTCTATATATAATATATAGAAGAAAGTATTGGATTCGTGCAAATTTTCGAATTTCGAATTTTGACGGATTCGAACGTTTTGAGGTGTGCTGAGTACATTTCGACTATTTTTGGAAAATGTCTGTCTGTCTGTGCGTATGTGTGTGTGTGTATGTGTGTGTGTGTGTATGTGTGTGTGTATGTGTGTCACGGCTGTATGTGACCAGTTCTTTGTGGCCGCTCTACAGCAAAAACTACAGCATTAAATCGAACGAAACTTGGTACACATATGTGCCCCTATGTGAACTTGTGCCCATTGGTTTTTGGCGCGAATTCCTCCAAGGAGGGTGGAGCAATGGGACGTGTTTTGAGTTACGCGTGGTTGCTATTCCTCAGGAAGTAACTGGCGGAATCAAACAAAATTTGGGTCCATATGTTGCCATTAACAGGAACAGGTGCTGATTCAATTTTGGTGTCAATAACTCAAACGGGGGTTGAGCTATAGAACGTTTTTTGTCGTCAATTGTGACCTGCTGTATCTCAAGAAATAATGAACGGAATGAAAGAAAAATGTATCGGCAAGTAGCCCTTAGTAGGTATAAGAGCTGATTTTATTTTGGTGTCAACAGCTAAAAAGGGGGTAGCGCAATCGCCCGTTCTTTTTTCCCATTGTGAGTGCCCTATCTCAAGAAGTAATGCTACGTTCTGGTTGAAATTTGGAATATATGTGAATCCATATGTAAACAGGCTTTGGTTCAATTTTGGCGCCAATCGCGCCAAGAGGTGCTGATTTATTTTTATTATCATTATTTTTTTGGCGAATAAAAATAGTTTTATTAATGCAACAATAAGAAAGATAAATCGTAATAGATTGTCGTCTGCGTATTTCTCGTGATTTTAATTGTATGGAAATGATCGGAAATATTATCTCAATGATTTAAAATTTTTAACTGTTGCCATCTTATGTTTGTTAACAAATAAAATATTTGTAATTAATTCAAGCAAGGCTTTTAAAATAACTTTCAATTTTCGCTCTTTGCTTTGCTTTTGCAATAATTCAGACATTGGGATGGTGGTCAAGTTTTTGCATGTGTAATTTCGTTTTTGTTGGGAATATTGCTTCCTCGTCAAGCATGGGGAGGGATCAGAAAAAAAAAAAGAAAAATATGGAAGAAAGTTTCGTGATAGCCACAACATACTAGTTACTTATAACAAGGTTAATTTATTCTGCTGATTATTTCACATAATAATGGAGAATTGAAATTGATTTAGCGAAATATTTTAACGAGATTTCTCATATCATTTTAACATCTCGTTTTTTATTTGGCGAATTATTTTACTTTGTTTTGATTAAAAATCCGCGAAAAAAACAAAATAACATGCTACTTCGAAAAATAAATAAATTTGATAATCGAATGCATTTAAAGTTTTATTACATGTAATTTTATTACCTATATATTTATTAAAAGTTTCAATAATCCTCTCATTAAATGAAACCACCCACAAAACAACACTAAAAGTTTCAGTAAAATGTAAAAAAAAATCCGCTGAACAAACTATATTTTGACAACAATAAAAGCTTCATTTTATTGAAACCAAAACACCAAATACGGGGACATCAAATAAAATGAAAAAATAATCGCCAACAGTTCAAATGCATCGTGACGCACATATATGTAATTCTTTGGCGTCACAAAATTTGACAGCATTATATTTCTTGCCATTTAATATTCACATTAAAAATCATGGGGGAATTATCGAGTCGCGGAACATATGAAATTGGCGAAAACTTTTTCTATTGCTAAAATTGCTGTCGCCAATGTTTGTTCTTTTGATACTTTGATGGAACTTTTATTGTTTTTTTAACTAATTAATACATTTATCTGGCGAATTATTGTACACTTTAATTGATCCTTGGCTGAATACAGTAACATGGTTGCTTCCTAATACTGTTTAGTTTTGATTTGGCGGATTACGAAATAGCTTAATTTAATTTTCCATTTTTTTTATTTTTTTTTTCATTTTAATGTAACTTTTTATGCTACTTAATGGCTTTTTTTTTAATTTGATCTTTAAACAAATAATTTAAAAGTTTGTGGAACTTTTCATGCTTTTTTGTGCAATAATGTATTTATGTGGCGAAGTTTCTCCCCTTTAAATTTCCTCATAATGCGTAAACATTGGAATACCGTTTACCTTTTTAACAGGCTTGTTTTTATTTTTTAACTGTTATTATTATTTTTATTTATTTATTTTTTTTTCAACTAGTAAAAGTTTTGTTCAAGAAAAAAAAAGAGAAGGAATTTTTATTATTATTTTTTTAAAGGCTGGAATGTATAGGTTTATAAAAAATCTTTGAATGAAAAAGCTGCCATGTTTTTCCTTTTTTGAAATTTTTATTGGCATGTTTTTCCGGGTGAATTCATTATTGTTTCAATGTACGTTTAAATGATTTAAATTTCTTGTTTTTTAACATACAACGTACTCCTTTATGATATAAATTGTAATTTATGATTGATACTAACGATCAGTTTTATGGCAAAATTTTTATTTGATATGTTTTCTACTTACTTTTCTTTAGAAAAATTGTATCTCTATGCATTTTTTGTGCAATTTGTTAGTTCTTATTGTAAAAAAAACTAAAGATATCAAATTGAGCTATTCACCATTTTCAGAATATGTTTTTAAGAAATAACTAATTTTAAATTAAACTTTAAAGTATAAGAAAAAAATACTAAAAGCTCTTTGAATGTTTCCATAAATATATTTATCAACTAACAAAAATATCCGGCGTTGCCTGGGTTAGTAATAATTATGAGTAATAATCGCTATTTTCATTTGTTTTCTGTTTTAACTGATAAATATATTTATCAGTTGTGCTTGATGAAGCATATGTAATTAATTTTCGCATAATAAAACCAAAAAAAAAAAAAAACACTTTTTCTTGATACAAATTATTAAGCATTGTTCATACGTTTAATAGACAGTATGGTTTCGTCCATAAGATGTAATGTTTAATTATATAATATTACAAATTATTTCATTCAGAGCCAAATTTCCAATGTTTGTTTTTTATTAATTGGAAGCAGAAATTACCCCCCCCCCCCAAAAAAAAAAGAAAAAATAACAGTATTTCCAAAACATTTATTCACATACGTTTTCGAACAGAAAACTTCTTTTTAAGCTCGTTTCAAATTGTTATTCAATGTATAAATTGCAATAAATGCTCAATCCTATTTATATTTATTGAAGGTTTGCAGTTACATTATTCAAATAATTTTGAAAATGCTTATTGCGAAAAGTTGGAATAATTAATCACAACATTTTTTCATACACGGAATTTACATTGATTTTTCTCCCTCAGCTTATATTCATCTAATTTTGTTTCCAAACTTAATTTTTCTTCAAAACAAAGTTTCATATTTTTTCACTTTTTGCCTAAAATATCTTTTCAAACACTTTTCCTCAGAAAGAAAAAAAAACCGCTTTTTAATTAACTCAAATACTTTTGAACTCAATTTTGAATAACTATTCTCTTTAAGAATAATCTTATCTGTTGTTTATATAGTTAAAAGTTGCTACAAAATCCACTAGATGTCACTGGAGTCTGACCAGGTTTTTTGTTTGATTGATTGGTTTCATACTACAACTTTTATTGAAATGACTGAGCCTGATAAGACGCGTATCAAGTGAAGCCTTGGTTTAAGTAATTATGTCATTTTTAGCAAACATACCGTTTTTAGCCTACTTTCCCAGTAAAAATCAAAGAAAGAAGAAAAAAGCATGAAAGAAGGCTCAATGCATCTCTAAAATATCGCAAAAAACAAAGCAAAACTAGTATGTTGTGGCCATCACGAAACTTTCTTATATATAATTCTTTTTTTTTTCTGATCCCTCCCCATGCTTGACGAGGAAGCAATATTCCCAACAAAAACAAAATTACACATGCAAAAACTTGACGACCATCCCAATGTCTGAATTATTGCAAAAGCAAAGCAAAGAGCGAAAATTGAAAGTTATTTTAAAAGCCTTGCTTGAATTAATTACAAATATTTTATTTGTTAACAAACATAAGATGGCAACAGTTAAAAATTTTAAATCATTGAGATAATATTTCCGATCATTTCCATACAATTAAATTCACGAGAAATACGCAGACGACAATCTATTACGATTTATCTTTCTTGTTGTTGCATTAATAAAGCTATTTTTATTCAAAAAAAATCAACACCTCTTAAGGCGATTGGCGTCAAAATTGAACCAAAGCCTGTTTACATATGGATTCACATATATTCCAAATTTCAACCAGAACGTAGCATTACTTCTTGAGATAGGGCACTCACAATGGAAAAAAAGAACGGGCGATTGCGCCACCCCCCTTTTCAGCTGTTGACACCAAAATAAAATCAGCTCTTATACCCACTAAGGGCTACTTGTCGAAAAATTTTTGTTTGATTCCGTTCGTTATTCCTTGAGATACAGCAGTCACAATTGACGACAAAAAACGTTCTATAGCTCAACCCCCGTTTGAGTTATTGACACCAAAATTGAATCAGGATCTGTACCTGTTCGGGGCAACATGTGGACCAAATTTTGTTTGATTCCGCCAGTTACTTCCTGAGGAATAGCAAGCACGCGTAACTCAAAAAACGTCCCATTGTTCCATCCCCCTTGGAGGAATTTGCGCCAAAAACCAATGGGCACAAGTTCACATAGGGGCACATATGTGTACCAAATTTCGTTCGATTTCATGCTGTAGTTTTTGCTGTAGAGCGGCCACAAAAAACTGGTCACACACATACGGGACACACACACGGACACACATACGTGACACACACACAGACACACATACACACACACATACACACACACAGACAGACAGACATTTTCCAAAAATAGTCGAAATGGACTCAGCACACCTCAAAACGTTCGAATCCGTCAAAATTCGAAATTCGAAAATTTGCACGAATCCAATACTTTCCTCTATATAATAGATATAGAAGAAAGTAAAAAGGGTCAAAAATAAATAAAATAATTAAAAAAATATCGACAAATTAAGTATCGACAAATTAAAAATTTGAAAGTAGGGCATTGTGATGGCGGAAAATGTCTGTCTGTCGTTCTGTCTGACGGTCTATCTTTCGGTCAGTCTGTCTGCCCACCCCCTATTAATTTTTGAGTGAATAGACCGATTCGAACATTTTTTTTTTGAGCAATCACGATTGCTTATTGCTTTCATTTGACCGTCCTTGATGTCCGGTTCCTTTTTTCAGAATGGACCAGGGGCCTCTGCAGCACCGCCATCCACCGGAGTATGGAGCTGCTCCTCTGGTCCTAGCCTCCACTAGCAGCACTGTCCACCAGAATCCCCTCCTCCTAGGCGGTGGCGTCCATATCCTGCATACACACACGTCTACACACAAACAAGTCCTTACACACATACACGCACGTAACCGCCCAGGAGGAGGGACAGGCTTGGGAGGACATGAGCCGTTTCTAGAAACAATAGCCCCTAATGAGTAGGGTCCTGTCGTAACTCGTGATTGCGAAAACCATAATTCGAATTCAAAGTGTCAGAATTCAAATTAGATATAATTAGATACACACACACACACACACACACACATATATATATATAGGGGAGACCGGGGCAAGATGACGAGCCGGGCAAGATGACGAATGCCTTAAGTTTTCTATTCTCCACTAGGTAACTGCATCAACTGCATGCTACTGGCTCTCCTATCCGCTGTTCGTTCAGCAATAGTATAGAGACGCTGAAATCGAGATATTTGTGTTAGTTTTGAAGCGCTGATTGTTTACCGTTGCCAAGGTATAACTTTTATGCATGTGTAAATAAGCTCTGCTGCATATACATATAAGATATATCATGTCTCTGGAGTATTTATAAGTAACTTAGTTTGAATACTACCTATTACCATGAATAAATATCAATTAGTCGCCTTCTTTTATGGCAATGGAGAAAAGTTCGTTCAAACAGACAGTCCGGGGTAAGATGACAGATCGAAGCAAGGGGCAAGATGACGAGCTCGTCATCTTGCCCCGTGTTTCGGAATTTATTAAAATAACTATATTTTCCATTTTATTAAATCCTGTAAACGCTTATTTGTCTGTCTGTTTGTCCACGCTACCTTGCGCTTCTATAACTAGTTAATCTAATGACTACACTGGTGTGCAAAAATTAAGGACGAGACGGTTTTTTCAATATAACTTTGTACAAAAGCCTTCCAAATCGACACATTTATTACCGTAAGATCCCCAATGCGTAAGGACATGTGTAATGTAAGCAACACTTACTAAAAGAGAAATCAGAGGGATAAAAAGAAGCTTTATTGAAAAAGTAGCATAGAGCGCAATGCGACTGAAGGCCGAAACATCCCTGTGATAGGTGTCCAGCAAGAAACATCCGGTCTTTAGTAGGGGATATGATCTCCCTCGACTGCTAGGCAGGTTTCACAGCGTCTGCCCATGCTGAGAATGAGAGTGTCAATGAGTTGTTGAGGCATTGCTGCCCATTCGTCTTGCAGCGCCAATCGAAGCTCCCGAATCGTTACTGGTGGTAAGGTACGAGCTGCCAAGCGTCTGCCTAGAAAATCCCACACATGCTCGATGGGATTGAGATCCGGAGATCGTGCCGGCCAATCCATACGTTCAATATCCTCACTCTCTAAGAGCTGTTCGGCAGCTGTGCGATGACATGGTGCATTCTCGTCCATGAAAAGGAACTGCGGACCCATAGCGCCTCTGAAAAGACGCACATATGGAAGAAGAATCTCGTTACAATAACGGGTCCCGTTGACTGAACCTGCGTCGAAGATGTGAAGGTCTGTACGACTACCAAGCATGATGCCTCCCCAAACGAGAACACCGCGACCTCCATACCTGTCCCTTTCAATGATGTTCGATGGATGAATGCGGCTTCCCCGCTCTCTCCAGATGAGTATGCGATGAGAATCGCTACTCAGACTGAATCTGCTCTCATCTGTAAAGAGTACTCGTCCCCATTCATTGTCTCTCCAATTCCGGTGTTCCCGGCACCACAGAGAACGCCTTCTCCGATGGGCAGGCAGTAGAGGTACACACCGTATAGGGCGTCGTGCAAACAGACCACCACAGTGCAGTCTTCTGGCCACGGTAAAACGCGATATCGGTCTTCCAGTCGCCTGTGTCTTGTGTCTAGCGATTTCTCCCGCTGTCTGCCGCCTGTTTCTTCTGGCCTGTAAGACAATATACTGGTCATCTGCGGATGTGGTTCCTCGTGGACGACCACTACTAAACCCCCGGATAGCTGTTCCTGTAGTTTGAAATTGTCTCCAAAGTCGTGAAACGATGCTTTGAGCAATTCCGAACTCTGCAGCCACACTTGTAACACTGCGGCCTTCCTCCAACTTCCCAATAATTCGACCTCGGGTAAAAGCATCCAGATGTCGTCTAACAGATTGATTATTCGCCATTTTTCGCTGAGGCAGCAACTCGGTGTGATTTTAACTGCTATACGGCGTGCAATCTCTTTGCCAGAAATACTGATACTGTTTTATACTACTCAGACACTCCCCCATTACGTCTGTTTGCACATCTGCGCATGTGCTACCGTACATCACCTTACTTAATCTCCTGATTGGTCTTTCTGTCCGCTCTGCCTCTTCGTTCAGCTGATATGCTAATTTTTTGACTTCGTGCTTAATTTTTGCACACCAGTGTAGTTGACTGAATTAAACCAAGCAAAGAATCTCTTGCTCTGTTGGTTATTGACAATCATAAATCTCACATAACTTTGCAGGTTATGTTATATTGTAGTGAAAAACATTATCATGGTTGGGTTTCCACCCCATACATCGCATCGTCTCTAGCTACTGATGCGTCATCTTTCTGCCCATTAAAAACCTAATACAGCCAAGCATGTGAGAACTTTATGGTCATTCATCGAGGACAAACTGTCACAGACAAAAATATTGGTGAGCTTTTAAGCACCGCCCACTTCAAAGCAGCTACATTCGGAAAATGCCGCTAAAGGATTTAAAGAATGAGGCATGAGACTCATTCTCTAGTTTTTAGCGTACTATGATGCTGTTGGCAATGAAACTGAGACTAATAGTGCTAATCTTCAGACCTTGGGAAGAGAAAAAAAAACATATAAATCCTCTAGACGAAGCAGAAGTTATGGCAAATGCTGTTACCGATGCACCAAAGAAGCCTGTTAGTGTTTCTGATTTCATTGCATTGCCTAAAGCAACACAATGTGTGAAAACAAAAAGGAAAAGCAGAAAACTAAGCTCACACATTCTTACACGCACAGCCATCAAATAAATGTCAGAACAAGGGGCAAAGAGGATGAAAAAAAAATAATTATTTAAAAAAAAAGAGAAATTTTAAGCTCGTGAAGCTAAAAATGGAGTAAAAAAACTAAAACTAAGTTCCTGTAGGCCCAAATCTATACAACTCATGCCAAGCAATCCAGTTGAAACAACTTCAAATAATAGTGTTATAAGATGCCCTGCTTGTAAAGAGGAATAGTGTGACACTGCAACAGAAGAATGGATTCAGTGCTGTAAAAGCCAAAAGTGGTTGCATGAGGAATGTTCCAATTATGAAAATGGTATTTTTATTTGTTAGCTGCACAACTTAACGCTTCAACAATACGCTACAATGCATTACGCTTAATTTGATATTTTGTAAGACGTAAAACACTGTAATCATTTGTAAAGCTACGTAACATATGCAAAACATGAGATATGTTCAACCTTTTTCAACGTCGTCATCTTGCCCCAAGGCCAAAGTCATCTTGCCCCAGTACTGGGGCAAGATGACGATTTCTTAGGGTTATGAAAAAATAAAAATATCCTTCGTTATTTTTGTTTGAAAAATTAAATGGTAACATATTTAATACTACAAAGGACTACTCTAACAGCTCATGTAAAATTAATTTTACTATCCTTAAAAATAAATTAATAAACAACAAAAATTGTTAGCATAGTCATCTTGCCCCGGTCTCCCCTATATATCTTTTTTACTTTCTTCTATATCTAATATATAGAAGAAAGTATTGGATTCGTGCAAATTTTCGAATTTCGAATTTTGACGGATTCGAACGTTTTGAGGTGTGCTGAGTCCATTTCGATCATTTTTGGAAAATGTCTGTCTGTCTGTATGTGTGTGTGTATGTGTGTGTGTATGTGTGTCACGTCTGTGTGTGACCAGTTTTTTGTGGCCGCTCTACAACAAAAACTACCGCATGAAATCGAACGAAATTTGGTACACATATGTGCCCCTATGTGAACGTGTGCCCATTAGTTTTTGGCGCGAATTCCTCCAAGGGGGGTGGAGCAATGGGACGTTTTTCGAGTTACGCGTGCTTGCTATTCCTCAGGAAGTAACTGGCGGAATCAAACAAAATTTGATCCATATGTTGGTATTAACAGGAACAGGTGCTGATTCAATTTTGGTGTCAATAACTCAAACGGGGGTTGAGCTATAGAACGTTTTTTGTCGTCAATTGTGACTGCTGTATCTCAAGAAATAATGAACGGAATGAAAGAAAAATTTATCGGCAAGTAGCCCTTAGTGGGTTTAAGAACTGATTTTATTTTTGTGTCAACAGCTAAAAAGGGGGTAGCGCAATCACCCGTTCTTTTTTTCCATTTTGAGTGCCCTATCTCAAGAAGTAATGCTACGTTCTGGTTGAAATTTGGAATATATGTGAATCCATATGTAAACAGGCTTTGGTTCTATTTTGACGCCGATCGCTCCAAGAGGTGTTGATTTTTTTTTTTTTTTTTTTCGAATAAAAATATTTTTATTAATGCAACAATAAGAAAGATAAATCGTAATAGATTGTCGTCTGCGTATTTCTCGTGATTTTAATTGTATGGAAATGATAGGAAATATTATCGCAATGATTTAAAATTTTTAACTGTTGCCATCTTATGTTTGTTAACAAATAAAATATTTGTAATTCATTCAAGCAAGGCTTTTAAAATAACTTTCAATTTTCGCTCTTTGCTTTGCTTTCGCAATAATTCAGACATTGGGATAGTCGTCAAGTTTTTGCATGTGTCATTTTGTTTTTGTTGGGAATATTGCTTCCTCGTCAAGCATGGGGAGGGATCAGAAAAAAAAAAGAAAAATATAGAAGAAAGTTTCGTGATGGCCACAACATACTAGTTTTAGAAAGTTCTCGGCAAGGACACCTCATTCCTATGTTTCACTTTTTGATTTGAATAACTTTCCGTTCAATTTTGAACAGTTAAAATCCCTTAACATAAGCGCCTATGAAAAAACTGGAAGTCAATATAGATTTCGAACTTAAAGGCGGATTTACTTCAAACAACTTTTGTTGAAAATAGCTCTTGACGAACAACTCCCGACTCCGACTCCGAAAGTTTTGTGGCACTTTTCTCCGATTCCGACTCCTGTACTCTTAAATTAGTCTGACTCCGATGCCCCGACTCCGTAGCTCTGCCTTCGTAGCTTTGGCAAAAATTTATACACAGAGGAAAAATGACTGATTCCGACCCTTGGAAATTCGACTCCGACTCCGACACCTTATCCCAAAATAAGTCCGACTCCGGCTACCGAAATATCGGCAGAGTTGCAGACTTTAAGAGAAAATGACCGATTCCTACTCTGAGTCTTAGAATTAAAAACCTTCGGCTCATACTCTTTTGTCCCAAAATGAGATTGGATCAGACTCCGACACCGCAGTCATAGTTTTTACTGGAAAACAATTATCCCTAACATATTTTGTTTTATTTTCACTCTAAAGTTTTAATTTACTTTATCTATTCAGTTTTTGTCGGATAAATTCGGAGTTCTTTTATGTTCCCAAAATTGACCACGTTGGGTCAAGTTAATATATCTCTTTTTTTTAATGTAAAAAAAGATCTGTCAACAAAGGTTTTGAAATCATTATTGTATAGGAAAATAGTAATCATATTGTACATGAAATTTTATTTTGTTACATAACATTGCTTTTAAAATGAAACCGGTTTTCGGCAACAGTTTTCGATCTGATTGAGAGGAATTCGTTTTAAACTACTTTAATGAGAAAGGATCAACCGAAACGTATCGAATGACGGAAAGAAAGTATGTAAAATTCATGAATTGAGCTGGTTTTGATAACACATGTCTCAAATAAAGCTTATTAACTAGTAAAAACTCAACCTGGAAATTGCAACATTTGATTAAGCAGCAGACTAAAATCAAGAATAATAAAATGCCTAACTTCCGTCTCAGAAAGTTCTATAACAACAGTAAAGTAGAATTTTTGTGTACGTTTTTTATATAACGAGGGAATCAGAGTATTAACAATCACAATTCACAGGCAGTTAATGGTTACAGAGTTAGTTCAAAAGAAACATTTAATTACAATGTCACTAAAAATTTTAATAGCTATCGCAAATTATTTTATTGACTGATCACTAGTGTGATCACAATCTATCTCAAATAGAGTAGGTTCAAAGCTAAAAGAAAACAAGCTGCTCAAGATAAGAAATGGAAGAATTTTTTTTATTATTATTACTAAGATATTCAAAAGTATTGATACTAAGTTTCAGATTTTAATCCAGATGCACTATGTCATTTTTCTTAAGAACGAAAAGAAGTTTTCAGACATTAAAGTCAACTTCAAACAAAATGAATGAAAACTAAGGTTTGATAAAAGAATACGATGAGGGGTTTGTTTTTAAAAGTAAATGAAGGTGCGATGCAAACTATTTGCGCTCTAATGGATTTCTAAAACATCTAATGATTCAAAATACGACAATTTTTCTCTTCTTTCAGCATTCTCACATTCTTAACATTCTCAATATTCTCCTTCGTCCCTTTTTTTTCATCATCTCTGAAACTCCTTAAGATGTTAAGAGTATTTTACAGATAATCCTAGGAAAAATGTGCGTAGCAGTCAAAAGCAACCAGGCTGAGTATTTCATCCTCTTTTTTTTTTTACTTTTCCTTTATTTTTTTTCCGCACACAGAATCTTTGATAAAAGAAAGTACCCAGACGTTTTTGAGGATATCCTAACGAAAGAATGTTAGAAAGTCAATAACGAAGAATGCAGAATTAGTAGGAAATCTGAAGAAAGAGGGCTTTTCTTTTTGCAGATAATGATAAGGGTTTGTCGACAAATAATGTCACACGCTGAGGAAGATGGTGAAATTGTGAAAATTTGAGACAAGGTGTAAGAGGGGGTAAGTGTGACCAGTGGCGCAGCTAGGGAGGGGCGGAGGGGGTGGTCCGCCCCGGGCGGCACTTTTTGGGGGGCGGCGATTTCACGCTTTTGATGAGAAAAAATTTAACGTGTTTTCCCAATAAGGAAATCAAGCTTTTGATCTATTACTGGAGGCAAAAAAGAAAAAAAAAACGTTTTTGAAATATAAGGTTTTGGTACGACTGTGATAATAAAATTACTCTAATACAATACATGTATTTCTCTTGTGAACATCTCAGCACTATTGTTTGTTTTTTCTCTTCCTTCGCCTGAAGCTACATTGTGATGAAGGTAGTAGCGTGAAGTAAAGGGACCATGCTTTGTTTTATTTTTACTGTTAAGTTAAATGTTGCGGAGGAAACAATAAATTTCATAATCTTTCGTTATATGATGAAGCTATCACTTGATTTTAAGTTCCTTGGAAACCACCTTATTTAAAAGAAAAAAAAAACTTTTTTTTTTCGTAAAGGAAAATGACAACAAGAGTAAAAGGAGAGAGGAGAGGCCTCAAATTTTGGGCGATTTCTTGCTCATTCTGAGGATAGCATTATCTGTTCCAACAATTGCTTTGATTGGTCATTGATTACAATATTTTCACTAAGACAGAATGAATTTTATGTTCATTTTATAAAAACGTTTATTCACAATTCGAATAATAAGTACTTGTATTGCTATTTTAAGTCAACAAATTCCTTTAAACAATGAGTTTCACATTTAGTCATTCATTTAAGGAAATATTTTTAATCAGTAAAATGATCTCTAAGCAAAGCTTTTCACATTTACGTCAAAAATAATGATTTTTGATGCACAACTTTTTCATCTCATGAATCACAGAATGGTTAATCGTATGTAAAGGTCCTCTTTATCTTTTCATCCTCTATCAGTGAAAACGAGAATCATCCAAATTTGATTAAAATAGCAGTACCGGATCTAGGGAAGGGAAGGGGATAAGTCTTTTGCTCATACCTTGGGTGGCAATTTCGGAGTCAGTCAACATTAAGTGATTCACACAAGAACGGATCCAAAAGGGATCCCTTTGAGAAACCAAACTGACCCTAAATTAGCGTTTCCAAAACTTTAAATTATAAAAATTTCCCCGAACTTTACGCTCCTTTCTACTGTCACCAAGCTTAAAATGCATTTTTAGGACTTTAACTCTGAAAACCTTCCGGAGGAGAGCCACTTACCATCCCTTTCTCCCTTAACTTGGCCAAACAAAGCCTAAAACAGCGTTTTGGGGGACTCCATTTTCACCCTCCCCCCTTTCGCTGTCTAACATTGCCAAAGCTATCTTCAAAATACGTTTTGGGGCTGAAGAGTTTTAACTCACCGAACGCAGCTTAAAATTGCATTGTTAAACCCTCAATAAATGTCACATTTTTCGGGACGAGCAAATGAGCCTTCCTATCCATTAACGTCACCAAACAGCTCAAAAGTGCAATTTTCGACCTTGAATCTCGAAACATTTCCAAGTAATAACGTCCACCCCATCCTTTCACATCTCATCTTTTAGCCTAATATTGAGTTTTTAAAACTTCAATACCAACAAATTCCTGAGGGCGGGCAAGCCCTGACCCTTCCTGTAACGTGATTAATGACAGTCTAAAATGCGTATTTAGGACATCAACTTTGAACTTTAAAATCCCCATCTCATCTAATGTGTCCGAAAATAGCTTAAAGTTGGGTTTTGAAACTTAAATTATCACTTCAATTTTGGAAAATTTCCTTGAGAAGTTCCGACCACCTAATGCTACCAAAGAAAGCATAAAACTGATTTTAATTTTGAAAAAAAAAAAAAAATTCTGGAGGGAGCTCCAAGCCTCTTTTCTACAAGCGTTACTAAAAATTGCTTGAAATTCAGAAGTTTGACTTAACTTTAGGAATTTTTCGGTGGGGCTCTGAATTCCTTTTTCTTTTCCCTTCTGCGGGAAAAATAAGAAAAACAAGTTTATTTTCTTCTTTATTAACATCTTATTACAATACTTTTGATTCCGTAATGTATTATGATTAAATTGAAAAACTAACGTAAATAAAGCACAAATTCTGAAGAAAATACAGCAAACAGCATATAGCTATTTCAAGGCTACAATGGAGCCTTTTCGTCAGTGCAAAAAGCTTACCAACATAACCAGAAAGTCGAGAGAGAATTGACATAATGTATTAAATAGTTCCCATCAAAAGGGCGTCAAATTGAGGAACCGCCCCGGGCGGCAGAAAGTGTAGCTGCGCCACTGAGTGTGACACCACGCATTTTTTATAACAATGTACTTATGTGGTATGGCGTGACGTGTGAAAAGAGAAGGGGAGGGGTAAGGAGAAGTGGGACATTTTGTGGCAAAGGGGAGAGGGGTTCAAATATTATAAATAAAAGCGTAACATCATTTATATGCAAACTCTTATCTGTATGTAATATACAAAAATGGAATGTTTCCTAAAAGTTGGAGCTATTTTTTTTTTAAATATATTTATAACAAAAAATATTTTTTACTCCTTTTCCTTCTTAAGCATTGTTTCCTGTATCGTAGTTAACGAAAAAGATGCGGATTCGGAGTCAGAATCGGAGTAATGGAGCCGGATTGATTTCGGGGCAAAAGAGTCGGAGTCGGACTAATTTCGAATTGAAGGAGTCGGAGTCGGATTAATTTTGGAGCGTCGGAGTCGGACTGATTTTGGGGAAAATTAGTCGGAAACGACTAATCTCGGAACCTCTTCCTCTGATTTCTGCAACCCTGGTTATCTAAACTTCTTTTGCTGTTTTCTTTTTCGTAAAAAACCTGGATAAAGTATGCGCATAGTCAAAAATTACCTCTCAAAATGTAAATAAGTTCCAAAAACATGTTCAAGAATGCTTTTGTAGAGTCAAAACTTGGAACAAGTATTGCTTTTTAACGTTAAATATTTTAAACAAAATTTCTTGAAGAGTACAAAATCTTAAATAATCGGAGGCAAACATTCTGTTTGTACTTCTGATTTAAATTATCACAAGCATATTGTCCAGCTAAATAAGTAAGTTTTTGCGGCTTTAAATCTTAAAGAGAAACTAGAACAACAGCTCTGGATGCGGTTTTTGGAGAAAATCAGAGAAGTGTATCCGTAGAAAAGGAAAATTACAAGCATGTTGCAGTTTTAGCCCAAAGATATTTTATAGAAAAATAAATACGTATCAGTCTTTTTTTTTAAATAACCATATTTTTAAAAACATGTAGCTCAGAAATAAACTCTAAATATAACACGGAATTGGGTCCAGAGTTAAATAACCGTACATTTCTGTGCAAAACTCGTTTTGTAATTGCATTTGCAATATGGCTCAAAGTCATGTGATTATTTAAGTTTTTTTTTTTTTTTTTTTTTGTTAAAGTGCAACTGAATTTCACGCCATGCTCTATTTCGCAATGCTCCTCTCATTCTTTAGTTTCTGAGACCATACTTTGCCTTAAAAGCAATTGCAATGAAATTTTTATATTTTCACACTCAATCCTACATTTCATTACATTTTTTTATGTAGATGATATAAAAAATAGAGCTAAAACGTTAGAAAAAAAAACTTAATAATCCGTAGCAGGCATCCAGAAACAATAAAAATTACAATATTCTAAAAACTTGAAAGTCCCCCGTCACGATATGACGGGAGAAAACTGCTTCTACATTTGAACGAAGAAATTGCCTATTCGATGATATTTTGACAGTTGAAACTTTAACCCTAACTCCAGTGGATTATCCCTAAACTCCAGTTGATAGCTTTCTTTGTTGACCCCATTTTCGTTTCTTCATTCCCCTGAAATGACACAGTCTTACCAGTAAAACAGTTAAGTTACCGGATCTAGTTCAGCTCTGTCAAAATAAAGCATTTCCCTGCATGTCAATAATCAAATTATCATGTCGTGGTGCGAGTTTCATTGTTGATGACGTCAGCCTTACTCGATCATTTGCTATCATATATATGAGGATTAAATGAAGGTGTCACAGAAGCCAATGAAATTAAAATCCTTGGTAAACGTCATTCCTCTAATGTTTTAACCGGTGAAGTACATGTTCACGATAAACTTGGATAAAAAATTTTAATATTGAGGACTCTTTTTTTTTTCATGTTATATATTGATTTTTATTTATTTGTTTTATTATTATCTTTTGTGTGCGTTCATTGCAAATATATCCTAGGTTGGAGCCGAAAAAATGTTACGGGTTACTAGAAAAGTTTTTTTTTTTTTGTGTTTATGTGTGATGTGTGTACTGACAAAGAATTAAGCTTCACGTATTCTGAGTTGCGATTAATATTGATTTTCAGAAAACCCAAAAGCGGAAAAAAAATATCACTGTTCAAATTCTTAACATCCTTTGTCAAAAGTTTTAGTTACTTCGCCTCTTGCTGTGAAGTGAAAAATATTTCTCCTGGGAAAAAACGTAGAAGGCGAAAACGCAACAGTCTTACTTCATAAATATCAGAAAAGGTACTTAAAACTAAGCTCCTTAAAACTTTGCCAACAAATGTTAATCCGAATCCCCTTACTTTCTTTCGTATCTGCATCGATATATGAGAAAAAAAAAAAAAACCTGAAAGGATTATAAATATAAGAACTGGACGTGTCGCTTCTAAACTTCCCGATAGTTATTTACGGCAACACAGACTGCACATAAAATTATAAAATTAATGTTTGTAAAAATGGTAAAAATAGAATTGCTCTTAGATTTGTGAATAAATAGTAAAGGTCAAAATAAAAAGATCAGATATTTAACTCTAAAGTATATACTTTAAGCAGTGGTAGGAAGTAGCGACGCTACTGTAGTAGCTACATTTTTTAGTAGTTTGTAGTGTAGAGCACTACATTAAAAAAAATGGAATGGCGAGTAGCTCAATATAAAAAAAAAACCGGAGGTTGGTGTGATTTCTGAAAACTAACTATTTTTAAACCAAGTTTCAAAAAATTAAAAAAAGAACGAATAAACAAATAGACTGGTGCAAGTCTCACGCGAGTAAAACTTGCACCAATCAGATTCGTAAGACTAAAAAATACGAGCTGACCTGTGACATATTATTTCGACGCCATGCGTTATATCTGTTTGACGCCATTAGTTTATTTGATTTCGAAATTTTCATATATCCACAATATTCAACTTGGATAGAGCTTGGCATAGAAGGAAAGAAGAGGATGACATCAAATTGCTCTGGCACTTTAACAATAAATATTATAGTGTTATAGAAACGTATGTTAACGGAAATTTTATATGCAGTCGAAGTCGAATCTCAACTTACGCGAGGGATGCGTTCCAAAACTCCTCGCGTAGGTTGAAATTTCGCGTTGCGGAATAGGGCACTGTACGTTCTTTTTTTTAAATTTATTGTTATTTTTTTAATGAACATGCCAATTATTTTAGACATTTGAAAACACCCCTCTCTTACTCTGTGATGAACAAATTAAATGTTTATTTATTATTTTTGTTTTTTCGGCCGTCCCCTACCCCCGCGTTGCGGAGTCTTCGGGGATATACCGTATTACCCCGCATTAGCCGACATTTCGGAAAAAAGCGAGGTTGACCAGCGTACCGGGAAATTCGAATTTTCCGGCATGCCGGATAATTCAAGGTTCATTTTGAAACCAAACAAAAGTAAATTTTTCCTTCTGTTTCAACCGCAAAGCAATTTCTACAAGGAAAAATAATAATAAATTCCCAAAGTAATCTCCTTTTCAAAAATGAACCAATAAATTTCAGGTCATCGAGATGAAAAAAAAAATCGTGGTAGTTTGATGATGCGTTATCTTACTATAGTTAATAAATATTTGTACAAAATTGAACTGTTTATTAATACTAATAAACTGATCTGAACTGATGGGCTAAGCACAAAAATGGAATCTGCAGCTGAGCTCAAAATGAGAAATCTGAAATCACTTTTTAAATTTTTATGCCTCCATGTATTTTATTTAGATGCCACTTTTTCAGAAATTTTATTTTAATATTTCCCATTCACAAATATTCATAAAACTATGTATTTAGGTAGTATATGTTACAAAGAATCACCTAGTGACAATAATTTGGATAAAAAGTGTAGATACGAATTATACTCATGTGCTTAGCACACCAGTATAGAACTTATATTATTATTTTTAAATGTTGAATATATATTTGTTATAGTATTAAATTGTTATGATTTTTTTTAACCTTGTTTTTTCCGGCATGTAGGCAAGGACCAGGAAAGGGTTTCTCAAAATCTGGTGACCCTCATATTTTGCGGCATGCCGGCTAATGCGGGGTAATACGGTAGTTTGTTCTAATTATCTACACCTTATCACAGTTCAAAACCCTAAATGAAGCGAGATATTTTTAGTATAACTAATCGCAAAAATGTTTTTGTTTTGAAAATAAAGTTAAAGATTTAATGCTGTTTTGAATATATATTGCTTACAATGTTATTGGTATTATATTGTATTGTTAAACTCACCTTTTGATAGGAGATTGCGCTATGTTGCGACGATCATCCATCTTCTGTTAGTTTCATTACTTTTTCTACTATCATTTAACGCTTAAAGCTGACCAAAAAGAGTAAAGAAACCGAATTTCCCCGAGAATACGCGCTTCTGTCGAATGCGCGAACGGAAAGAATGCCAGACGAGGGGTGCGCCATTACGCTTTATGTCACAAATCGGTTTTACCCCCCATAAGAAGTTATCATTTCAAAATACCCATTAAGTATGAATAAAATTTCAATTACCTTACGTTATTATGTAAAATCTACGCAATATCTGTGAATATGAGCATTGCGCACACACAGACACACCGCGCGCACACAGACACAAACACACATCATATACAGGGTGATCCAAAAGTCACGACCAACTTTATAAATGAATAATTCGAAAACGAATGAAGATTAAAAGATGCGGTTTGCACTGAAAGAATCAAAATGAGACCGGGTTCTTTGTGGCAACGAATAAAAATAGTTCTGTTTATGACCAACAGATGGCGCTATAACTTTTTATTTTTCCATAGTTTTTTATAATACAGTTAAAATAACGGGCTTTCTCAACTATTTACAGCATTGCGATTGATATTAGCTTCGCCATTAGCATCATTACCTACTGAAATCGCTCCTTTTTATATTGTTTGTTGCTTTGCATGATCTTAGATCAGAAATCCGACAGCGCCATCTGCTGGTCGCCAAAAGAACGATTTTTGGCTTCGTGGCCAGACTAAACCCGGCTTCTTTTTCATCAGTTTGGTACAAATCACAAACTTTTGGATCACCCGGTATATATGGAGTACACTTAAGGAGTCGCGGGTTTTTTACTTGGTGAAAAGGGGGTCGCGACATGAAAAAGGTTGGGAACCACTGAGCTATAGCGTAGACTATCGAGCTGAAACTTCTTCACCAACCATTCGATGCAGAGACTATGCGATGATTTTTTTAAAAATTTCGCGCGAAAATGTTTGTGAGAGATACTAAACAATGATGTTTTAGCGTATTCTTCTGAGTGTATGCCGCCATTTTAACCAATAGTGCCTCTAGTGGCGATTTCGAAACAAAGACTTTTTCCTGCATTTTGATGTATTTTACTTAGGTAAAACTTTTTGGATTCTAGCTTCAGAATTACTGAGATTCGGCAAAATAAATCAGTTGCAAAGTTCGTACTATGACATTATTTTTGAATCATTCAAAGTCAATTACAATATGCCAAATTAAACACCGCGTTATGTTAATTTAAAAGTAACAAGAACCACCACGCCCACTTATATGACGGGCTGGAGTATTCTGAAATGAACCTGAAGACAAATTCAAAGTTCCTGACTTTTCAGACAAGATGAATTCAATCATTTAAATTTTCTTTAAAATTCATTGTTGATAAGCTTGACGATTTTTTTATGATTAAAAGACCTAGATTCACGAACAATTTATTTTCCAATATGAATTTTTCTTTTTGGAAGTATCTGTTTTAGGCTACATTTCAAGTCGGTTTAACATCCGTCAATCTTAATTAAATATATTTTAGGTAAATGCGAGTTCGTGTATCGTATATTTTATAGAACACTTATATCATTCAATGAAAATACCTCCCCAGAAATTGGCAACGCATAGCTCTGGGGAGCCACGACACTTCAATTTAACACTAGGGCAGGAAAATTCAAGAATCTGCATAGGTAGGGAAGTTATTACGCGCAAAAAAATAGTTCCAAACCGAAATAGAACAGAAAAATGCCAATAAAGCAATACCCAATACAACGAAATACATATTTAGGTACGCAGTATTGCTTGCACTTGATTTTGACGAAATTCCCGCTAACAAGAACAAAATTTGAGGTCCCATGAAGTTCGTTGCAACGAGCTTTTACTGTAACTCAAATTTATTTTCCTCCAAAGTTCAGTGAAAAATTCTCTAAAGAACTGAAACAGAAATCCAGAAAAGAAAAATAAATAAAAAGAAAATTAATTTGAATTTTGAAATTTTGAATCCAAATTATGTTTTTCGCAACCACGAACTGAGACAGGACCCTACTCATTGGAGTTATTGTTTCTAGAACCGGCTCCTGTCCCCTCCCCCCAGCCTGCCTCTCTTCCTGGGCCGTTACGTGTGCATAGTTGTGTGTGTGCGTAGACCTGTGTGTATGCACGTAGGCGTGTGTGAGTGTATGTGTGTGAAGTCGTGTGTGTGTATGTGTGTGAACGTGCGTGTGTGTAGGACATGGACGCCTCCGACCAGGAGATCGGATAGCTCAAAACCGGAGCAGCCGTGCCGCGCCGCCAACAGAGGACGATGGGCGGGGGTGCTGCAAAGGCTTCTGGTCCAAGTTGAAAAAGGCACGGACACCAAAAACGGTCAAATGAGAACAATAAGCAATCGTGATTGCTCAATAATGTTCTAAACCAGAGGTTCCCAAACTTTTCCTATTTGCGGCACTCTGTAAGAATTAGAACTCTCTAACGGCCACTTAGTTTTTTTCCGATTGTGTAAACATGTGTATTAATACCTCAGACACCCCTCGCCTCTTCCTACGGCACTGTAGGATGTCACGACGCCCAGTTTGGGAACCCCTGCTCTAAAGTAATTAGTTTGGTTAATTCAAATGGTAGAAAAAAATCGAACGCGCAGGTGATCAAAAATCAATCAAATACCATATTTGAGATATTAAGATAATAAAATGAAAAAAAAAAGCAGGAGCTTATTACTAGATTGAAATTAAATAACAAAGGGTTCTAGAGAAATTTTCAAAAGATGTCAGAACTTTTGTTCTGTGTTTGAAATATCTTGTTTGTGTATGCATGATGAGCACGTCTGAATCACTTAGTCACTATCTTTTTACTGCGATTCTACACACAATTGTATTACAGTACTGAGCACTCCCAATGCAAGAATAAAATAGGTTGAGTGTGTATGCATGAAGATTTTTGAATCTCGATGTTTCCTACGACCGAAAAAAAACCAGATCACATGCAAATAATTTAATTTTAAGTTTAATCATAAGCTTCTTTAAAACAAAACATTTTAAATCGTGCTCTTTAACAGTTGGGAACTATCTAGTTTTTCATAAATACTAGATTCAAAGTTACCAAATGCTTGTGGAAGTCATCAGAATAGTTAACAAACATAATACTTTAAAAACGCAAACCCATACTAAATTGTATAATAGGTTTCTTTTATGAAAACTAAACAATTAAATACAAATAAAAATGAGTAACCTTTTTTTGGTGAACAATTACACGGGAGACTGTCTTTATTCTCGGTCTGCGACAAAATAAAGTTCTTGATTGCTCATTTGCATACATAATTAACTGTTTATGGGAGAGAAAAGAAGAACGTAAGGAAAGAAAAACTATTTTCAAGCTCCATTTTAGAAAATCAGCCATGCGTACAATTTGGATCAGCTCATATTTTTATGGAACCGACACGCACCATTAAAATTCACGTCTGAGGAATAAAGAGAGAATATTTAATGTAAAAATTGAAGTTTTTACTGATTAAACGCGCAAGAAATGGATTTTTATGAAACGATTCTTGTTTTAATTAGTAATTTGTACGATGGAAATTTGTATTCTAAAAGAATTTTAAGACAAACATAAAGATTTAATTATAAACTTCCTTTAACATAAAAGATAACTCTGCGAAGTATCAAGGGACGTCTCTTTGCCTCCAGCAATACTTTAGGAGTAGGAGGGGGGGGGGGGTGAATTGCATTATCATTTAAACAGACACCATGCATTCAATATTTGTTCTCCAGCTAAATATAAATTAGGAACGAATATTGTATCTTATGAGTGTTTATTTATTTATGAGTGTTTATTTATGCATACATCTATTTACGTAAGTTTTTGACTTTTATTGATCTTATTTAAGCTTTTTTGGAAGGTGGGGGGGGGAGGATGTTCCGGTCTTTCCTGCACTCTATTATGATACTGCAAACTCTATAAAGAAGCAATTTTCCCCCGTCATGGGGGAAAATTGCTTCTACATTTGAACGAAGTCATTGCCTGTTTGGTGATATTTTTATAGTTGAAATTTTAACCCCTAACTCCAGTGCTATTTAAAATTTTAGAAGTTTTATGTCCTTTTCTGTCTAAACATGTTCACTATTTTGGCACCTTTTCCTACCTCCTGACTATCGTTTAGCGCAACATAGCCTATCCAGACTTTTGCGTCAAAAAATCCAATCAAATCAACCAACCAGTGGATGAACCCTAAACTCCAGTAGATAGCGTTAATTGTTTTCGTTTCTTTATTCCCCTGAACTGACAGTTTTACCAGTAAAACAGTTAAATTACTGGATGGACTTTAGCCTTGTCACAATAAAGCCTTTCTTCGCATGTTGGACATTACCAAAACATATTGTCAAATTATTATGCCGCGGCGCGAGCTTTATTGTTGATGATATGCAGAGCGTTTCTTGATCATTGACTATTATATATATGAGGATATGTTTTGTGTACAACAAAAATGAAGCCTTTCCGACAATTTACGTAGCATGCAAAATAAGTCTATGGTCGGCATTTAAAACAGCAGTTCACGATCGTTTAGCCAATGATTTCAAACAACAGTCCAACGCATCGTAAAAATTGCGCAGCTGGGCTTATGTATATGATAGCTGTAAGAATAACTGTTCGTGTCGGGAGGTCGGTTTTCGGAAGAAAACTGGACTGCTGGAAGAAAAGTTGATGATTTCTGAGACTTTATGATGGTACTGTTGTTCTTTATAGAATTTTGAATTTTACGCATTTAATTGATCCAATAAAAGTAAAAAAAATACATTGTCTTTAAACCAAAAAGTGGCCATTTTGAACTGCAGCTATATATATCTTTTTTTTCCTTTCTACTTCTAAAGAGTCGATAATAATATTGTAACCTCAGTTGCGTGTGATTCAGAGATAAAAAAATCAAAATGCAGATCAAAAAACCGTTAGATACGACAAATGTTGTCCCATACCAGCATACATATGACTTTTTTTAAAACATCAAATTCTTTCCCTTTGTTATCCGAAGGTATTAATATATTCTCCAAAAGCCGATTTGTACTGAAGTTTTGAATACAAAATCCATAAATTTAAGAAAAAGAGTTAAAAATTATTTTCTTAGAAGAAAAAAAAAATGCATAAATAGAGAAGGAAAAGTGTTATCATTTCATATTAGCAATTTTTCTGACATCTTTCTAGGGAATTTCATGATTAAAAAAATCATAAAAGTAAACAAGAAAACGTATAGTAATGGTTAAGTGGTCTGGTTAAGTCCTAAACCAGAGCCGACACTTGCGGAAATAACTGGAGTAGTTCCTCAAGTAGTCAGCAATCTTACTCACAAGCAGGTTAAAGATCCGTCAGACATTCGAACCGCCGATTGAACTCTTTTTCAGTCAATAAAAATGCTGAAAGTGACGGATAGCATTTTAAAAACTGGAACTGTTTAGTGCTTCGAAAATATACTGCTGGGTTTTGCAGGCGGGGGGAGGGGGGATAGCAATGGACGGATAATTTGGTGCGTGGTAGGAATGGTTGCTTCTGGAGACCATAAATTGATATTGTTTACTTTCCAAAAAACATAAATAAATAAATAAATAAATTTTAGGAAACTGATGTCGATTGAATGAAGTTTCGGATAAAAGAGTTTTGGGCAATAAAGTTTTTTTTTTGTAATTGCAATTTCAGCAATAATTTACCTCCAATTGTTCAGGAATGGAAATCCTTACTTTCAGTATTAGCTGCAAATAAAAGAAAAAAAATCAGAATCCCTCGAATGATATCAAGAAAGTAATAAATGAAGCATTCATTACAAAGAACAAACAAAACTCATTCAATCATAAAAAGAAAAGCACTCTACCAAAGATTCCGTTAACAGAACCATAGTAAAACAGAAGCCCTTACGTTCTGTTAAACTTTTATTCGAATTCGACAGACGATTTTTTTGTTCTTGTTGGGAACTGCCGTAATAATGTTTTAAGGAAATCCAATGAAATATGTTACTCGGAGGAAGAGAAACTCTTTCGTACAAAAAGCAGTAATAAATGGCCACTCGTTCAATCTCTACACTTAGCGAAGTCATTATTCTTTCAGAGATAAGTTTTCCCCAAGTCTGATTTCCTCTTTGTATGTTTCTCACTTTACCTTTAATTAATCTTTCGTTCAATCCAGACTTGTACGATACTTCTTCATTTCTTCCGTTTTTATTGTAACTTTTTTCTCTTGAAAATTCTTGCTTCCAATTTTCTTCCATTTTTTATTCGCTTCCTCTTAATGCAAAACTTTCAAGTTTTCTGTCGTCTTAACAAGAAATTACTTAGTTTCCCAATGTTTCTACCTTTTCTTTATTTTTTCTACACTGTGTCGATAGTTTTCGCATTTTTTTCTCTCTCGATTTAAATTGCTTATTCTTAAAAGACATTTTCTGGAATAAGTACTGAACTAAATATATCTCATGTATTTGTATAATTTAGCCTGTTAGAGAATGAATAGCAGATCGGAAAAAAATCAGAAACTGAAAAACAAACTGAAGTGCTTCGGAGAAAATAAGATGCAAAACGTAGGTTTCGAATTTAAAATACTAATTCAAAAATTATATACCTCATTTGCTCTAATCTCATGCTCATACGAGGCGTGTTTTTAAAGTAAGTTCAGTTTTTATATAAAAAAGGAACGAGTACAGATAGAGCAAAGAAATTTATTGCACAAAAATCTACCACCCTTACGCTATTTTTCGACATTGCTCCCGTGATTTTCCAAGCATTTGTCATAGCGTGGTACAGGTTTTTGTATACCTATTCGTACAAAGTTGCCACCCGTTTAGTCAACCATGAGGACTCTTTCAGGGCTTTGGCTGGGGCGTTTTGAACATCCTCTGGTGTGCCCTCACCTCGCTCGCAGCATCTTTCATTTGTTTCGGCATCTAAAGTCTTTCCAAGGTGGTCTGTGGCACAACAGCAATAATGAGCTCAGAGAACATGTTATCCCATGGCTGACTACACAGGCGGCAATTTTCTATGAATAGGTATACAAAAACCTGTACCACGCTATGACAAATGTTTGGAAAATCACGGGAGCAATGTCAAAAAATAGCGTAAGGATGGTAGATTTTTGTGCAATAAATTTCTTTGCTCTATCTGTACTCGTTCTTTTTTTATATCAAAACTTACTTTAAAAATACGCCTCGTAGATTGTAACATTAAATAACATAGGTTGGGTGAGTCTAAAACATACCTTTCCATAGAATAGAAACGAGCTGATGTGTGCATCACATGACTTCCTTTTACCCCCAATTTAATGTCATTTCCCCATTATTGGCATTTTTAATGTGATTCAATAGTTTACTCTGTAAATATCACCAACAATGGCCAAATTGAAACCAGATTTTAAAAAAAAAATCGCCAAATTTGTCGCCAAGTTGGCCAAAAAATTTGGCGATCTGAGTACTGGCGATGTATCGCCAAGTGTCCGCCAAATTATAACACCACTTCAGTTTACATCGAAATTAACATTGATTTCCTCCCAAAAAAGGGCAAAAGACCCCTTTGGAAACACCCGAATGCAACCAAAAGGGGAGATGCATAACTAGACCCCACTAGGAGTCTACGAACCAAATTTCGTTCTTGAGTTAAGCGACGCACATACGCACATCCACGCATGCGCACTACATACATACGTACATACAGACGTCAGGAGAAAATTCGTTGTAATTAACTCGAAATGACTCGGAATGACTCGGGAATCGTCATTATGGATATTTCGCGTGTCTATACATTCTTAGGCACTTATCCACGTGTGATCGAGTCGAAAAAAAAACTTAACATTCATTCGGGGGTGAGTAAAATGGAAATTAAGATCGATTTTTGAGTGAATAATTTTTTCGCGAATACAATATTTCCTTTTTTGTAAAAGGAAGTAAAAAAACGTCCACTTCGATTTTTGGAATTGATTTCGTTAAGGCACTAGCACGCTCAGTTGCGATCTTCAGTAGTGCACCAGTACTACATCTCCAAAAAGAAGGCCTAAATATTACGAGGCAGAAGAAACACCCATAAAACATCTGAATATGGCCTATGTTTCGAGATAAGAACTCTTAAATGCAGAATTTGCAGTTTTACATCAAAATACCAATGAGTTTGTCAGCATTTACATAGGAAGGATTGTTATGCGATTATTTATTTCAAAACCTAGTTACTCACATTCAAGATTTACACCACTTCAACTAGTGCGAAACTTGACTTTTCCTTTCGATGTATAAAATATGTAAAAGAAAGGGGCATTAGTTTTTGATTCAGCAACGTATGCACCGAAGTACCATGTAATGCAAAGAAATCAAAGAACTTTTTTAACACATTATGCATACTTTGGCATGCAAATTTAACATATTATGCAGATAATATATAAAGCAGACGGTGTTTCTTTGTTTGTTTGTTTCTTTGTACCTGATGGCTAGTAGACCCCATAGTACCTGAAACTTGGCACAAAATTCGAACATGCCCCGGAAATGTGCACCTCGAAGCCTAAATTCTAAATCTCTAATTAGTTTTTTCTTAATTAAATGTTTTATTAGATTTTTTAGCCCTTTTTTGTGTTTATTTCGTCACAGACCCCAACCAATCGCTCCAGAAAAATATTTTTTGTATTATAGTGTAGGGAATTTCATTTTAAATATGATGACCGAAAAAAATTTGAAGATTGACCGATTTTTGAAATTTTGATAAATTTTTGAAAAACCTTTATTTTGCGTTTTTTTTCCGGGTTTAACTTTTTTCTAAACTCATCCCGCCAAAAGTATGAGAGATTTCTTGCTGAAAATTTAGTATCTAATAATCAAAACATTTCTCCCTCTTCAGAAAAAAAGTTTTCAAAAATACGCAATAGCTTTTTTTTAAAAAAAATTTTTATGAAATTTTTTAAAAACCTTTATTTTTTCGCTTTTCCTAAGTTTAATTCTTTCTAAATCCATCCCACAAAAAAGATGACACATTTTTTTCTAATGTAGTTAAAACATTTCACCTTCTTCAGAAAAAAAAATTCAAAAATATGCAATAGCTTTTTTTTTACAATTTTTTGAAACACATCGTATTTCTAGCATTGGCCCACGGGGGGGGGGAATGTTTTCTTCTTTATCAATTTGTGACGTCATGATAGTTCGAAAAAGTTCCTCCCCAATTGTTGTGACGTCATGCCTGGATTTATATTTGCTTTTTTCCCTGTTAACGGTAGCACTCGCTTTTTTCTTTACTTTTTTTTTTAAATTTAGGAATTCTTTCTTTTTTCAATCCCCCCTCCCCCGCCGGACGTTTCGCTGTATCTATTTTACGTTACATATTTGCGTACTTAATTTAATTAAAATAGAGAGGTTTTTTTTTTTTTTTTTTTGAAAAAGCTACTTTTTGCTCACTATGGGGAACAAGAAGAGAGCTTTTTTTGCGCTATTTAATTAAATGAATAAAGCACAGTTTTTTTTATTGATGTTTGTTTAGATTAGGAAATGAGCAATGAAGTTAAAATAAATAGAGCCGGTTAAAAAAATTAGAGATAGATCGTATGGGTAGATACCCCCCCCCCCCAAAGCGGCAATTTTGGCGCAAAAAGGTGAATGACACAAATCGCAAATGGAAATAGGTATAGAAAATACGAAAAAGATTAATGAATACCGCTGTAAATCAAATGGAAATAGGTATAGAAAATACGAAAAAGATTTTAAGAAAAAGATTAATTAATACCGCTGTCAAGTTTATTTAAATTGCCGCCGTAGGCGACGAACTTTGCATAAAAACAGGGGGGGGGGCGCGGTTTTTTTAGCACGAGCATCGCCGGGCAGGTACTGCTAGTATTTATAGAAAGCTATTGCTCGCTGCAGTTACATCCTAGTTGAGCATTGCCAAGAGGTGCTTGATAACAAAAAAAAAAAAAAAAAAAATCGACGCAACTGACAGGAGTTGTCAAAAAAGAAACGAAATTTCACTAATGAGGCAGTGAGAAGCTGAGATGTAAGAGCCAAACTTAAAAATTTGGAGATAATCAGTACAGATGGTAGGAGAACCGCTCCTCTGTTTTAGGGCAAGAGATGGTACTAGTAGTTCTGGCGGGTGTTGCTGTACTGCATGATTTAGAAGAAAAAAAATCAATGAATGCCTAGCTAAGATCTAAACTTTGAACACGTTTTACTCGAAACTTTAAATAATCCACTTACCTCACTTTGCTTCTCACAGCCTCATATGTAAGAAAAACACTAATTTTAGAAAGTGATTTCAAAATAAAAGAGAAATATCTTTTAATTGCAGGAAAACATCAGGTGATTGGAGGTTTTAGTACCTTTTTGGGACAATAAATATATGTAAATGTACTGTCGAATAAATGTATCAAGTGATATAGGCTAGCATTTGAAGCCTAAAAGTATTGTACGGTGTCCTTCGTCATCTCGTTCCACATTTACTGTAAATGTTCTTCTTAAGTGGATCAAACTCGTAGGTTGTCCAACTTATAGTTCCACGTGATCCCAACTATGCTCAATTTTAGAAAATCAAGAGATTTAACATCATAGAAAAAGTGATGATGTGGACGAGGAAGTACCCTGACACACTTGCTCTGTATGACCGAGCGTTCTTCTGTTAAAAAATGGCTCATGGAATCCCCGTCATTAGTGCCCAGCACTCGTGACTGAAGAACTACAAACTTACTATTCAGCTGTCATAGTGTCTTGGATTAATTCTGGGGTGACCATGTTTCATATACGATAGAACGCAATAACATCATCCCAGCTATGGGTGCAATGCGATTCCGAAAAGCTAAGGCACTGTAAAGCAGGGTTGCCAGACGTCCCGTATTTCAAGGGACAGTCCCGTATTTTGGAAAATTGTCCCGCATCCCGGGGAACTTCCATACGGTACGGCTAAAGTCCCGTATTCTTGCTGATAACAATATTTTACAGAACGAGACATTATTTTAAGGAAAAAAACTAAGTAAAACAAAAAATGTGAAATAAAGAGCAATAAGAAAATCATGTGGCAGCAAACGCAAAAATTATTTTCCTTTTGATTTGGTTGGTATATTTTTGTTTTGGCGGCAGACTATAAGGAACCAAATGGTTGCTTCTTCTTAGCTCATTGACTCATGTTGGAAATATATCTCTGCGCATGCGTCGTCAATCGCAATGAAAACAGTTTTTATACTTTGATAGGCGACATTTTGTGAGTTTAATGCTTCGTTGCGATTGAATTTTTCAGATTTATCATGAATAGACGTCTCAAAAATATCCCTCCCCCCCCCCCTTTTTTTAACTCCTAGAAACCTGTCCCGTATTTACTGTTCTTAATTCTGGCAACCCTGCAAAGGCCCTTTCAAAACGGGTTCACACGAGCGTACACAATTGTCATCATTGCTCAAATTCAATCTGGGTTTATCACTAAAGACGATCTTGATCCATTCGGTAACAGTCTAGTCCAGTCGAACACGACACTACTCTAAATGGAGGCGACAGTGTCAAAACCTAAATCTTGCCTTTGTTTTCAGCGGCACACCGCATCTGCTACTAAAATGATGCAATCAGGTGCCATAGCATATGATGCATGGACACTCTACTGTTAATCCACAACATCATGATAGCCAAATGATACGTTTTGAGCCACGCTTCAGTCACATGCGTTGGCACTGACGGCCGGGCTTCCAGAAGCCATAATTGAGCATTACAATATTCTGCACACGCAGCAAATGTGTGACATCACAACATCATCAGCTTCTCTGTCCTGCTCGATCCCCTGATTTGTCACAGATCAAGAATACCTGAGATTTTTTGGGACTGTGTAAATCGGACAGCCTACAAGTTTGACCGAGTTAGTGAAGCATTTACTTTACAGGAACTGTGGCACAATTTAACGTAGGACATTGTATAAGACCGTAATGCCTCATTGCTACCCTTAATCAACTCGTGCATTGACGTTAGAGAGAGAAGTGGCTTAAAAGGATACCTCCACCATTTGAGATTTTTCAAGTTATCTTTTGCTTTCATTTTGTAATTGCTTTCGTACAGCGATGTTGTCCTAGCGTATGCAAAATTTCGTTTCATTCTGGCAACCCGTTCTTGGTCTGGCTTTTTTTTTTTTTTTTGTTATAGAATGCATTTTGCTTCACCCTAATTCATTTGCTTTTTTATATCGTTTATTTATTGAAAAAAAAACATCAAATTGTGCTTTCAGATTGATATTCAGGCATCTGAGAGCATTGTAACTACATTTTTCTTCTTTTAGTACCCCTTTAGAATTGACATTAAATGATTCACTTCAACGTATAATTCGGTTTTGGCACTGTTTTTAAAACCCTTCAAGCGGCCGTGACGTAAAATTCCTTCACCCAGCAATGTATTGAAGAGCGGCCGTGTCGAAAAATTTGGCCTTGAATATTCTGCTTCGAGAACGGCTGCGGCGTAAAATTCTATGGAAAAATATTCATGGCGAAATTTTCCGACACGGCCGCTCTTTGATACATCGCTGGGTGAAGGAATTTTACGTCACGGCCGCTTGAAGGGTTAAAATGTTGCAGCACTGCTGAATCTTAGCATTTTTTAAGTGATAAGAATTAACAGTTGAAAAAAGATAGCACGTGTTTTAAAAAAATCCTATGTCAAAATAATATGTTGACAATCCGCTTGTATGTTTTGGGGCAGAGAGCCGCATGGGGGAATTATTTGCATGTCTTTTAAAGTTCTGTTTTTCAAAAATATGTGAACATGTTAAATTGTTTGCTATTTAGTAGGTCATATGCTTGCGTACACAAAAATACATCTAAATTCGTACACATGTACATCCAAATTACATCCGCATACTCATATTTGCTCACAAGAGAGCTCACTTTCTACACTTAGTTTTATCCTCATGAGCATTTTCACAAATTGGACAGAATTCAGACTATATACGCAATGAAATATGTTCTGAAAGCTATAGGGCGGCACCTGTTCTTTTTTCATTAGAAACTAAACACTGTACGTACATCTGCAAGAACGCCGGGGACTCGTCCTCATTTAAAAAATGTTTGCCAATTTTAGTGTAAATAACTAAAAAGGGCCACTGTAAACGTTAATATATTGGTCTTTGACACTTAGTTGTTATAACAATAAGTAATTATAACCCGGAGGAAATTAACAGAAAAAAATAAGTAATTTCCCTTGAATTCAATGTGCGTTTCTTTTATCGCTTTTACATTAGAAACCTACGTCTCTCTTTCCAGTAAATAGGGCCGTCAAATTAGATGTGCCTCCTCTCTGTTCTCGACGATCTTGCAATCGGACTTTTTTCGGCTCTGTTCTGATTACTCGCGAAAGAAATTGAAGTCCTGTCGCCGCATATTACAGACTAATAACAGGTCTCGGGCGTAATCGAAAGATACATTAAGAGAAGATTGTCCTACGAGCAAGCTAACTTCTCTCGTTGATGAAAAAGCACTCCTGAAGTTCACTGAAATAAATAATAATAGTACAGAAGCTTTCAGGATCTCAGCTAAGCATTTATTTCATCACGGCAATCTCAGACGAACTTTTTTTTTTTTTTTTTTTGCCTTTAGAAGCACAGCAGAAATGTGTTTCTTGATGAAGAAAAAATGCCTTCGTCTTTGTCAAAGAAAAAAAAACTATTTCCATTCTGGCATCTTTTTATTAACGTAGTTTGTAAAGGGATCAAAGATAAAGATAAAAGAAAAGGATTCAGATAAATGATGTTACTAAAAGACTTTCTTGGAGCATTACAATATTTGAGGATGATGTTATGGGAATGTCAAAGTCTTTTGTATTGTCTAAGTCATGGGGAATATAGACATTGAGGAGCAAGTGAATGGAAATCAAAACGTTTTCACGCACAAAATTAGCAGATTGCTGCATACATGTGTTTCGAGGTTTCAAGGAACCCTTTTTACTTAATTTTACAAAAAAGAAAGTATTGTATTCGCGAAAAAAAAATTTACTCAAAATTCAGCCTTAATTTCCATTTTGCTCACCTCCGAATGAATGTTGAGGTTTTTTTTTTTTTTTTTTTTTTTCCAACCCGACCACACGTTCATATATACCTAAGAACGTATAGACGTAGAAATATCCATTTTGACGATTCTCGAGTTAATTACAACAAGCTTTCTCGTGACGTCCGTATGTACGTATGTAAGTGCGTATGTGCGTCCTTATATGAGGTTGAAAAATTAAATTGTAAATTTTCGACGGGCAACCCCCTAGTTTTGATCTAGTATATAAAAAAGAATTACTGTAATTTTTTGAGATTTTTAAGACAAATTTTAGGAGTCGTTACCGCAGCTGAAACTTTTCAGTTTTTAGAAAAAATTTCGAAATTTCGTATTTTTAATAAAAACAACAGTATTTATTAAACATTTCTTACAATTTATAATTGAAACACATCTGTTAAGATTTCAAAAAACTATTTCAATTAACATAAATAAAAAACCAAATCACAGTATATTATCTTTTAAGACAATATGGTGTTTCTTCAGAGTCCGGATATTTTTGCTTCTGAACTGTTTCACTAACAGCAACAATTGATTTTGTTCTTCGTCTTTTGTAAGAAGTTTATTGTATTCTTCCATTAGTGCCACTCCACGTTTCACTACATTATTTACAACTTTTAATGAACTAATAACAATTTCTTTACTTTGCTTGCAGGATTCGTCTTCTTTCCATTCTGTCACATCTTTTTTTACAAATTCTGAAGATAAACTCAAGGTTTTAAAAACTGCATTGGGTTGCTTGATGCAAAATCATCCAAACCCTTTTTAAGGACTACATCTGGATCTATTCGGGCTCTCTTTAAGGGTTCATCATCTCCTTTTCTTTTTAATGCGTCCACTATCTTCCCTTTCATTTCTTGAGGAACACAATCGTCAACAAACGTAAGAGCGACGAGCTCCTCTGATACATACTACAAACGGCCAACAAACTTGCTCATTGCACACTTTGAAACCTCAAAATTAATTTTTTCATACTTTTCTTGACTTTTACATAGTTGCAAATCATTTTTGGGGGTAAAAAAAAAGCAATTGTTGCTTGAAACCAACTCTTAAGATAGCATTTTACTACAAACGGGCATATGTCGCAAATGCCAACTTTTTCTTGTACGGAAAGTTCAAATTGATCTCTAAATAAATTAATTTAAAAGACCGTAAATTGCCTTTGCTATCCATCGAGCACAATATAACCCCCCTGGTGCTTTGAAGCGTATTCCCCTTTTGGGAATTCCTCCAAGAAATATGATGGTCAACTCTAAAAGTTCTTTGTAGTCGTCTTGAGGTTGAAACTGATCAAGTTGATTCTTGGCAAACCCAACGATATCTGGTACATTTTGGATTACTTTTTCGTGGATAAAAACATCAAATATGGCAGTTTGAAAACTACTGTGATTGATGGAGCTGCCAAAATGCTTAAATCATTTGAATATCAGTATTTCAGGCCCCGTTGATGATTCCATATATTTAACCACAACAGCCCCAAGCATTATTTTAAGAACATGATAGCGACAAGCCCTCTCTGTTCAGGTTTTTCTTATTGAGGACACGTGCTCCTTTTCGTGGTCCTGTGTTTGTCAAAGTTGTATCAAAACACAGGCCTTTGACTTAGTCTCCAATTTCACAGGATTCTAAGGTTTCGCAAACAACCGAAGCTATTGTTTTTCCTGTTGTTGCATCAACCGCAATATCATTATTTAGAACCTTTTTCCTACCTCTTTTTCTTTTGCCAGGGGGTAAATTGCATGATTAAAAAAAAAAAAATTAAAAAACAGCTGTAACTTTCCAACAAATCACATTTATCTTTATTTTCCTCTAAAGGAGTTGGTACTCGTTCAAACAGCAATCTTGTATTTTCTACTACAAGTTGCTTCATTTTTTCGAAACTAATCCTTTTTTAAATGAGCACCGCTTCTTTCTTCAACAATTTTGCATCTACTTTACCTATTTTGCCAGATCATCCTTTTTAGCCTACTTTCCCATTAAAAGTCAGAAAAAGAAGAAAAAAGCATGAAAAAAGGCTTGATGCATCTTAAAAATATCGCAAAAAACAAAAACAAGTCAAAAATAAATAAAATAATTAAATAAATATCGAAAAATTAAAAATTGGAAAGTAGGGTATTGAGATGGGGAAAAATGTCTGTCGGTCTGTCTGTCCCCCCCCCCCTAATAACTTTTGAATGAATAGTTCGATTCGAACAAACTTTTTTTTGTTCGAAAGATCTCGGCGAGAACACCTCATTCCCATATTTCACTTTTTGATTTGAACTATTTTTTGTTCAATTTTGAACAGTTCAAAAAAACTTAACATTAGCGCCTACGGGGAAATTCAAGGCAATTCCGAACTGTGAGGCGAATTTGCTTCAAACAAACTTTGTAGGAAAAAGCTTTTGATGAAAAACTTGTATACAACATATCTTTTTGATTTGAACAATTTTCCGTTCAATTTTGAACAGTTCAAATCCCTCAACATTAGCGCCTACGGGGAAACTGAAAGTCAATGTAGATTCCGTACTTGAAGGCGAATTTACTTCAAACAAATTTTGTTGGAAATAGCTCTTGACGCCAAACTCCAGACTTCGACTCCGAGAATTTAGGGGCACTTGACCCCGACTCCGATTCCTGTGCCCGACAATTAATCGAACTCCGACTCCCCGACTTCGACTCTGACATCGTAGCTTTGGCAAAATTTTATACATGGAGGACAAATGACTGAGTCCGATTCTCGGATATTCGACTCCGACTCCGTTATCCCAAAATGAGATTGACTCCGACTTCTCAGCTATGGTTTTAACAGCGAAATAATTATTGATGATATGACTTTTTTTTTATTTTCACGCTAAAGTTTTAATTTAGGTATTTAGTTTTCGTCAAGTCATTTATGTTTCTGCGTAAAGATATGCGCAGACGATTTTTTTTTTTTTTTTTTTTTTTTTTTTTTTGACAATGAAAATTATTTCTTTAAGTTGACATTTTATTGTTTTTATTTATTTTGGTAAGTGCATTAATTTATTTAAAAAATTATTTTTGGCAACAGGGGAAAAAGAAACGATTTTTTTATTGATATGATGCATATTTATTTTAATTAGCTTATTAATTTTAATTATTATTTTTTCGTTTTGAAAGCTGTTAAAGAATTTTTTTAATGGAAAAAAGTGTATTAGCTGCTTTGTTTAAAAGGTGCTGCTATTTTATTTGTTCGTTTTTTTCTTATTTTATTATTTTTTTTACTTTTTACGCATCTAATTTTTTTAGATGAGTGAGGAATATTTTATTCCTAGAAATTAGCTTAAAATATTAAAAAGATATGTTTGAAACAATTTGTGATTTTAGCTATTTTTGAGAATATTGATCAGGTACTAGAAAGTAGTATGGGTATACGGGAAAGTAGGCTCGTATAGTTCTAGACAGAACTTCTTGTTGTCTTTGAGAAACGAGAAATTCTTTATCTTCTTGGATATGGATCATATTAAGAACGTTAGCATGAGCAATATCAAACAGTTCTGGTAAAGGGAGTCTTCATTTGTCTTCTTGCTGTTTCACACTTTCTGAGTGCTTGGCTTTATTTTCTTTCTTCTTTTTGAGCTTCTGCCATTCATTAAAAAGTTCTTCAATTTTATCTACAACATGATTTTTCTTCTATTGGGAATCATAGCCTTTTCCCAAACAAGAAGTACATCACTAGCTGCACAATGAACAGAATCTCGAGTATCTAAATTTAAGGCATTTTTATAATGAAAAAAAATGCTAAGAACTTTTTTTTTAGATGGCAGTTTTGTTTGTCACGGTGATACTGACACCAACAAGCCAAATATCTGTAGATTTTTCTTGTTGAAATGGGCGTTTGCTGCTTGATGACATTAAAAAAAAGTGTTATAAACTAAAACACTGGTATTACTTTGATAATAATATTTTTAACCATTCGACTAATAATTTTTAAACAACCTTTGATTAACTCTACACTAAATTAAAAATGAACTATTGGCAATTCACTTTCAGAGAAATATATCCAACTCTGTACATTAGCAAACTGCAGTCTAATCTGTTCACCTGTTTGTGAGTCAAATTGAAAACACATTGCTTTTGTTACGTTACTATTCGTTCATATACAAAAAAAAAATAATAATAGTGTTTCATAGAAACAACATTATAATCGATTTGGCTTTCCATACTGTCAACTGGCTTGAGCCTGAAAAAATAAAAACAGCGGCGTCATTATTAGTAGGTATTATTCCTCAATGAAAGAAAAGAAAATTCACCAGTCTTGCTCTCTGAACATATAGTATTAAAATCTTATATTAAAACATTATATACTTAAATTTAACTCCCGTCTACTTTGGACGAGGGGGAAGATAGACTTCCTGTGTAAACAGCAGGTGATATTGATTTTTATTTATGCATTTTTTACCTTGCAGAAAAGTTTATTTGAATTTTGAGAAAAAATAATGAATTTTCACAACTTTGAAGCTTGGTAGTGACCCCTAAAACATTTTTTTTTGTCTGAAATTTTTGTGGAAGTCTTATTTTAGACCGTAAACAAAAATAAGAAGGTGACCCGTTCAGTTTTCAAAAGTTCATTTTTAAGGTCCACCCTAATCTACATTCGTGAGCGAATTTGAGACAGGAGATACGTGATTCTGTTATATTTAAACGAAAGTCGATGATGGGACGAATTTTTACACAAATCGTAAAACCAGGGATCATTGTTTTAAACCTTTTAAGCTCAACCAAATCTTGCAAATAGGAAAACTACCACTTCAGTAGGATTGTAGGCTTGTGAAACAGCTAACCGGAAACAGCTACTTGCAGTGAGATGAGTAGTTTAAAGAGTGCTTTTGATGCTCATTGTGGGAATTGTTAAATTTACACGTACTAGCCTGACTTGGTTCAGAGCCCGTGACAGGCCTTTTGCTTTGTAGTTGTATTTGTATTTTTGAATTTTCATCCTAAAATATTTTTTCTCGTTCATAGTAGCATTTATTTTCTCATTCAGAAATTTCACAATTTGAATTTGCGAAATTTAACAACTTTTTTTTTACAAGAGTGTAGTCGATGAAGATGTAATAAATATAACAGCAAAGTGAATTCGAAAAAAATCACTTGAAGCTTTAAATATTTTTGTCTTTTTTTTTTTTTTTCCTTACCATCAGATTTTCTGCTTCACAACGCTAAGAAAAAACTATAAAGAATACGTTGCTGTTGTAAAATCTTAACTTGTTACATACTGTTCATTTCACTCTACTGTCACTAGTTGTTTACTACTCAACTTGCTTGAATCCGTCCGATCTAAATGACATCATTGAACACCTATTTTTTAAGCATTTTTCAAAAGAAGAAACGCTCTGTGTTTAAAATAGTTAATGAGACTGAAATCAGTATTTCAGTAAAATGTCGCTGGCTTAAGCTATTTATCAAACTACAGTGACTGAACTAATAGTGACACCAATCCTAATCTGACAAAGGTTAACATTCATAAATTTTACTTCCTCTCACATAAACTCTTTATTTTCTAAATGACGTAAAGCAAATACTGTAAAAATATCATTTTGAACTATTAGAAATGGTCGTGGTTGAAATGTTTTCAATCATGTTCTGGGTCTGTCCACGGCGACTGACGTTACAATTTGACTCTTTTTTTTAACTTATAAATTAAGAACTGTCTTGAAAATAAATTTTGTTTCTTCTCAAATTGATCTAAAATATCATGATATGGCACATCAGTGCCCCCCACACTTGTTTTCAGATTTGAGGAAGTTTTTTTGTATGAAATTAAGGGGAATAAAAAAAACGTGACTGATGTTACGCGGAAGAGACATTCAAAAAAGTAACATATATAATTTGAAATTCTCTTTAAATAATAATGTAAAATCTAAATAGATTTCTTCCCCTTAAAATGGAGATTTTCGACTTCATGAAAACACTTTGTTTCATTGAAAAAACTTAAAAATTGAAAGTACAAAATTGAAAGTACAAAAATTATTCAACGCCCGTGACTGATGATACAAAGATTTTGTGAATGATGTTACATTTAACAATAAATTGCTGCAATTATAAATTATCTCTCGTTAAAAATACAATTAGCATATGTTTTGTTTGAAATTGTAAAATTGTATTTAAATTACAAGAAAAGTACATTTATAAAGTTTTAAAAGTTAAATTTTTGATGTGTTTCAAAAAATAAAAAGTCTGCGCTAAATATTTTATTACTTTCTCATATGACTAATAAATTTCATCCATATTGACAGGCTATTTCCAATGTTTTTCTGCTTGAATCTTGACAATTACTAAATACTCCTAGTTTTCAATTTCAATGCATCTAACTTCTCGCAATACAATGTTTTGTCATATTCTCCAACAACCCGTTCTCCAGTTGCAGCTAACAATTTTGGAACATGTTCTGCTGGAAGTGATTCCCTCCCTTAATGTAAAAAAAGGTGTTGTTGCTAAATACCTGCTGCAGCTTCTGAACTAAAAAAAAGGTAAAGTAAGACCAAACAACGTTAGAAGAAGCACAAATTTGTAAATTACAGCAGACACGTGTTTCGGCGTTAGAGGGAACGCCTTTTTCAATGCAAAAAATAATGAGCTTATGGATGAAAAGACATCCGATAAAAGATAGGCTTTTATCGGATGTCTTTTCATCCATAAGCTCATTATTTTTTGCATTGAAAAAGGCGTTCTCTGTAACGCCGAAACACGTGTCTGCTGTAATTTACAAATTTGTGCTTCTTCTAACGTTGTTTGGTCTTACTTTACTGTTCAGCTCAAAGGTATTTATTTATCTTAAAAAAAAAGGTGTTACTCAAATATAACTATTTATAAGATGACTGCAAGTCGGATGATGATAGCTTTGAAATTTGCATGAAGCTGTGACATTTAGAAATATTTCTGTATCGATTATGTAGCACATTTATTCAAATGTAATACATGGAGAACTAGGAGTATCTGTTTGTCAAATTTCATGTAGGAAATTTTTTTTACAGCTGCAGTTTTCTTTTGTGAAGATATGACAAAGAGCGTTTTCAGTGACTAACATATTTTACCAAGGTTTCATTTTTTTTAAGAGGGGTAATGCAGCTGCTACTTTAAACCTGGGACTTCAATACTTTAAGTTTGTTCTTTACCTAATTTCTCTTTTTAGTTTTATTCTGAACTAACTTTGGTAATTATGCTAGGTTTTTAAAAATTATTTTATTTATTTTTTATCATCCGCTCTTTTTAGCTTCTACTTTGTTTTACATTTTGCAATTTTCATGTTTTTCTTTATTTATTAATTAAATTCGCCTCCTTTTTTGCCTTTCTGCAGTTGTCAGTGCCATTTGTGCAATTTGTTTGAGGTTTATAGACGAAAAGAGAAATGTGACTGATGTTACTGTGACTGATGTTACATATTTTAAATAAGTTTTAAATATTTAAATTCAACTATTTCTAAATATTTAAGGGAGTGATATTAAAGATATCATCATAAATGAAGAGAATATGACTTTTTATGAACTTGGGTTTGTTTTTGCTTAAGCAATGCAAACTTTTAATTTTTATTAAAAAAAATTCGATGAGTAGTTCTTTTTTTGTTCCAATTTAGGCCCAATTTTCACATAAATTCCCAAATATGGGGGTGAAAAATTACTTGCACATATTAACATTACATACCTTTGGAAAGGGTAAAATTTTCCGCGTTCCACGCAATTTGTTTCAATGCTCTAATTTAATTACGGCGGGAGTTATTTGCCCTTTAACTCGAATTTTTTTTTAGGCTTACGAACAAACGGCTCGATTTTGAATGTCACAGATTTGGACGAAATTCTAGATAAAGTATGTGCTTCAGTAGTCGGCCACAGGGACATAAAACTGCATATAAATAGAATTGGATCAAAATCGGATATGATGCATTCCCACATTCCTCTACTTATCCTCAATCATCGTTCAATAACAGTGAAGTTATAGTTACTTTTCATTAAGTAGTAATGAGTCATTTTATTTTAAATGGTGTGCCCATCATCGTAATTTTCGATTCTGCTTATTTTTATTTTTTTTTTTTTTTGTTAAGAAGACACATTACCTTTAAACGTTAAGTACCCTTCTTTTTTTCGTTCTACTGTAAATTTGCTTTTACTTATGTTTTAATGGATTGTAATACACAAAATTTGTTTCAATTAAAAAATAAACTCCTTCTTAGACTCAGTTATTTTTAGAGAGGTGACTGACCACTGAGTACTAAATTGGAAACGCATAAATATGCGTTTCCAATAGTCGGCCATGGCAGATTGACCACTGGTTCTATACGGTTTGGTTGATGTACCCAATAGTCTACTGCGTACGTAATATGGATTTTCTAAAGTTCATAAAATATTAATTAAAATAAAGTATCGACACAGTAGCAATTTAGCTGTTTTGGGTAAAAATTCCCTTTCTAACGTTATTTCTTCAAAAGAAGATGTTAAAATTTTGTGCCTTAACTTTTTCTGACAAATAGAGTCGTTTCATCATTTTACTGCTTCTAATGTTGGTTTAAGTGAAGAATTTTCAAAAACAGGGTTGAAAACAGGTTGTAAATTCAGTCCGTCATTGCGTTTAGAATATAAGTTCTACTACTTACCAAATGGTAATTTATTCGTTTTTTTTTTTTAATCAACTCATGATGCGTTGATGAAAATGATAAAACAAATGATCAAACTGCAATTAGTATTTAATCAGCAATAAATAAACATTCGCATTGTAAGGAATTAAGAGGTAATGCTTCAATAGTTACGTTAGCTCAAATTATTTCAATAAGAGTAAAAGTCTGTGATTATTCTTTCTATTGCTCATTTTGCGAAACTTTTGCTTCACCAAAAGTTTAAGAAATCTGTAATCTCTTCAGAGTAATTATTCCAAATGTTGGTACTACCGCTTCTTATTACTGCTTCTAACCAAATATTTAATTCATTGGGTTTTCTTCACAAGTAAATCAAAACTTACTTCTTGTTTAAAAGTATGCCGAAATTGTTTTAAAATAACAAGGTTTCAAAGTTGCATTACTTTGCTACCCACTCCATTTTAGTTTATTCATTGTTTACTAATGTTCTTGCTGAAAGCTGTAAGATCATCTTCATGACACCCCATTTCTCAATTTCTATTTACTTACAGACAGGCCCGTCATCTGGACAATAGGCGGTTAGGGGAGGGGGAGAATTGACCCTCTGTATTTTCAAAACATAATTTAAATCTGCATTTTACTTGTATTTTCATGCATTTTCCTATTAAATGCACTGAATTCATACCCTTCCCCCTCCCCTCCCCGAGAAAAACTTTGAAACGGATCTGCCAACATAATTTGTCTTTCTCAGTTATTTCAAAATAAAAGTACCCTTTTTTTTATACATTTTGTTTTAGATGTGCCTATACGATTGCCAATCTTTTAAGTGCTTTTTGATCGGATTTTTACTTGCACGGATTTTTACATGTTGAAGTTTCGTTCTAATGAACATAGACCAGTCATGTGTTAATCATATTGATCATTAATACACTCTTTATCGATCATGAATTCTATCAACTGTTTTATTCAGTCTTTATCTTTGCATACACAGCTAATACTGAAACTTTTTTGCACCAGGGAGAGGGGGAATGCAAGTTCTCATGCTTTCAGAATTCCTTTTCCAAAAAACCTGGGTCTTTCCATTTTTCTTGTCATTCTTGATTATTGATAGCAGACGATAAATGTCCAGTTAAAGTAATTTTTTTTTAGCAAACGATACATACTTTTTACTCGCAAATGATTACAATAAAACGAAAATAGTTTCATTTGCAAACGATGAATATCCTGTAACTATGTTATTTTGGTATTTAAATTAGTGAAATTAAAAGTAGTATCCAATTAAAATTTTAGACCCATTTATTAAAAATTAGTATTCAACGTAATTAATTCAAAGGTAAGTACGTACAAATGGGTTATACTGCAGTACAATAGCAGAAAAATATGTAAAAAATGTAATTCTAAAGGAAACTTCGTTGCATTTCTGAGTTCAAGTTATCAAGTTTGGACCCCCTGTTGCAGCCGAACTAGGGCCTATGCAGTCAAACCGCTTTACCTGGGTTCATACCTAATGGGAATTGACCTATATCTTGAATTTTGTCCAAATCCGTGACCCTGAAGGTCGTGCCGTTTAGTAGTTAGCTGAAATTTAGGCACTACTTTCTTCATTAAATCTATCAATAAAAAGTGAAGGAATTGTCCCACAGTTTTCTTTTTGCCACCATTGGAAAAATCGATGTTTTTTTACTTTACGTCTATCTCGACCTATGGACAAAAGTCGACAAAGGTCGATCTTTCTTTCTCGAAAAGAAAAAAAGTTACAAGTTCAAAAAATCTCACTTCCATTCAAATTGTTAACCATTTTCTTTCGCATTTTAATTCCTTAGGCTTATTTTATTTTGTGTCTCCATGGTTACGCTTTTTAAATCCATCTTTCTCGATTTAATTTCCTAAAATTATTTTAATATCTGTCGTCATTGTTTTGGGAGGGAAATTTTGCATGATGTTTTTTTTTTTTTTCTTTTATTGATTCCTGATTGCTGTATATACGTTACTTGACACAATTTTTGTTTTGCAAGGTAGACCGGGCAAAGCCGGGAATGCAGCTAGTGCACAATATATACTGGTAGTGTCTAGAATACAGTTGATTTCAAATTACGTTAGTAAGCTTTTGTTTTGTTCTGCTTGTTATTTTAATTCGGCTTTTAGTTTTGCGCTACTTATTACTTTGGTACTTTCGCTCTGTTCTACTTGTTACTTGGATCTATTTGTATCTTTTCGTATACATAGTTCTTTCTTTTTTTTTTTTCAAGTAAGTAAATATATAATCTTCAGACAAGGTTTTTAAAAAAATTATAAATTGTACTGCAGAACTCTGTACTTAATGAAGTTCTTTCAATTTAAAACTCGTGCCTAATAAATGACTATAAAGATCGCTCAAATTATTCGAAATTCTTGAAATCTTCTCAAATTAATCACTTTTTTACATATGCAACACTTTCTTTGTGCCATTTTAGGCATAAGTTTTATTTTTATACCACTTTAATGAGTCTACAATACTTAATGATGCTTGCCAGGAGACCTAATAATGCTTTATCGTTTTTTCTTTCTTTTTTGAATAATAAAATCATTAAGTTTAAGACAGCAGCGGAAGATTTTCATTATTATGCAACCCTAAAGTAATAAATATGAGTATTAGGGACCATCTTTAAAAGACAGAACATCGTTAAAAGTCTTATTTAGAAGTAATTGCATAGTTTGAAGAGAAACAGCGAAGCTATAAATATACCAAAAAATTCATTATTCATTCAGATTTCATTAAAATTCACATCATAAATAATTAGTTCTTCATTATCGTGTTTAATTTTTTGTGTTTTGATTGGTTCACTTGCAAATACTGAAAGTTCAATACTGATATCCAACCTTGCAAGAATTATACGATACATCAATAAAGCTCAAACTAGTACTAATTATATGTGTGTCCGTTTTTTTTTTTTTTCTATATATAATGAAAGTTCTTATGAAATGCAACGGTTTTTCCTTCATTACTTGTTACAGTTATCGTTTTTAATTAGAGAGATATGGGATCATGTAAAAATTAATCTATTATACAGTCAATTTAATTTAAGTTTATTAGTTTTACTGTCACAAGTTTTTATCGTGCTTTTGTTATTCTGAATTTATACTGCCGAATTCAATCGGGAAGTTTGTGCTTACGCATGCATATGTTTAGAACAACTGAAAGCAGGTAACTGTAGAAGGTTAAAATTTCACATGTAGGATCTTATACAACGTTCACCTGTGATTTTTTTTCCTTGCTGGCCTCCCTCCATACGGACATCTGTAAACATTTATTATTTGAATTTAACTCGTATAGTTCAGAAACGGTTATTAGTAACGGGCTGAAATTTTCGCACGTAGGACTTGCACAACGTCGAGTTATACTCCCCTTTCTGTTTCAAAATTATAACTTTTCAAAACGATTCTTCCCTAGTTTTGGGGGCACATCAATGTTGATTCCAAGTCATTGTTTGTAATAATATTTTTTCTGCAAGTTATCCCTAAACTCATTCCAAGTATTCAAGAGATTAATTCTCGCCACTTGGCTAATTTTGGCATCCAATACCTTTTTATAACTACCTTGCATGCAGTTAAATAAGATTCACATTCGCGAAAGATTTGTTTATATTTTAACGCTCAAAGAAGAAAACCACTTTTCTTAGGCTTGTCAGACGTCCCTGTTTTTAAACAAAATCCCGGTGTATCGGCCGGTTTGCTTGCCGTCCCGGTAAAAGATAAATTAGATTATAGATGACCGATAAAGTCTAAAAATAATTAACTGGGATGGATTATCTAGGACAATTACTTCGTCATTTGTAACATTGACTTGAAAAATTAATATCAAATTAGCTTGTGAGGATTTTTACAAGATTAAACCAAAATACTTTCTAAAAACGCCGTTGTCAATGAAGAGTATATGCAAATATCGTTCAATTTTTTATTCCTCATTCAAAGCGTTACTTCTTACTAAAATAACTCTTAAATCTTGACATGCAAGTAGTAAAATTTTTGATTTATCTGCTTGTGTCATTTCTTATTACATTTGTTTTAAGTTCATAATTAGTAACCATTTACTCATATCATTGAGAATAAACTGCCCTGCAAAATACTCTAAAAGCCATCTAGGGGTGAGTACCCTTTTGAATGCTAGACACGCTTGAAAGGGAGGGGTACATTCCGGTGTCCCGGTTAAACATTTCAGAAATCTGGCAAGCTTACTTTTACTTCCTTATGCGAAGGAAAAGAAGTTATATTCATGAAAAAAAAAATTTCCTCCACTTAAGTTTTACTCTTCTTAATCACCCATGAATCAATTTTGACAATATTTTATCGTCACTTCCTTTCATATTCGTGCACGCGTGAATTTATTGAGTAACTAAAAACCTGAACCTAAGGCCTACGGCTAAGAGGTGGGGTGCGTGCGGAGAAAAGTAACTAAAAACCTATTTTGACATTCCCGAGATCCATCTTTTAAAAAAAGTTTTGTGGTGTCCATATGTATGTTTGGGTCTATGTGCCATTATTTATTTATTTATTTAAACCCCACCAATCACCACCGTACCAACCCTGGTGAAAGTTTAACCAGGTGTGCTGATTGAGGGTAACAGAACAGGTAACGAGCAACCAAGCGCTCGCTTGAACAATTTTGATGCATACTAATGCATAATAAATACATAAACACATACAAAAACATAAAACATTTAAAAACACAGTAATAAAGTGAAATAGAATTTGGAAATATCTGGCGGGCTGGAAATACAATATAAACTGCAAAAAAACGTTTTTTGAAAGTTTTCAGGGTGGAAATTCGAAGTCTTTTGCTTGTAAAATTAGTAGTGACATTATTTTATAGAAATTCTTGCGTGAAACTGGATGAGATAGAATCTGCAATATTTTCGGAAAAAGAAAAGTTAGAATTTAAAATGCAATGGAATGAGCTGGTTAGAGGACAGTTGAATATGTAATGTTTTCAAGAGTTCCAGGTTGACTGCATACACACAATGAGGAGCTAATTATCTTGAATCCGTGTAGATAGGAAGGAAATGGTCCTTGTGCACTGAGAAATTGTACTTCTATTGGATGTTTGCAGCGTGGTTTTAGTTTAAAGTTTGGCAGGAACTCTCCGACCAGTTTCTGCAGTGTCCCAGATTTCCTGCCAATTATGAAGAAGTTCAGACCAAAGGAGATATTTGAGGAAAGATTTTGGAAGAGGAATTTTGTATACAAGTGGATGTGTAGGATTCACTGCTGCGGTTTTAGCTAAAAAGTCGGCTCTCGTTCATTTCCATAGTGGCCCGTGTGTGCTCTAATCCAGTTTAATTTTATATTTGGGTGTCCTCTGAAGGTGACTAGAATGTCTCTGACTAACTTTGAGGTATGCATTGCATCCATTATTGCTTTGAGCGAAGACATACTGTCTGAGAATATTCCAGTGTTGGAGATAATATTTTTTGATGCAACATATGTAGTGTAAAGCGTGAAAGATGGAGAAAAGTTCCGCTTGAAATACTGAATTGTTTACTGTTAGTTTGGCTGACCAATCGGAGACAATCTGATTAATGGAGATGTGAGTAAATGCTGATGCTGTGCCATATCGCATATTTTTGGTCCATCAGTGAAAATTCCAGTATGTAGTGTTGAAATATTAGGTTCTTCTAGATTAACATTCGGAATAGCTAACTGTAATTTTGGATGTTCTGTCCATTTTTGGCTGGTATCTTTAAAGCTATTAGATAAGAAGGTATTTTTTGTGATATTTGAATGGTGGTTTTCCTGAGAAATACATTTCCCAAAGATGATTTTCGAGGAACTGTACGAGCAATGTTTCAAATTCCCGCAAGAACATGTAAAGTGGTATGAGCTGATGTGTTATTTGCACCTAACACAACAAGAAGGAAATGACGTTGAATAGTTCCTACTTTCTTCAGATCTTTCTGTTTCAAAAATTGACCCCATACTGCGACTGAATAAAGAATTGAAAGTTCTATAACTGTTTGATATAGTAATCTGCGTAGTTCGATACTTGCTAACCAAGTTTTTCAAGAGATGCATTGTAACTTACTAAGAAGAAAATTGATTTTTTATGGATTTTTTTTCCCAATGTGCAGTACAGCTGAGCTTTTTTACCCAGCTTGACTTCTTTGATAATCAATTTCTTTCTACTTTTCAATGAAATTGTCGCCAAATTTTATGATTGGGTGTCGAAAATAATTTCTAGGCTTAGAAAGAAAAAGGGCTTTTGTTTTCTCTGAACAAGCTTGTAACTGATTTTGTTGGAGCCAAACATGTAGTTTTCTAAGTGCTTTATTGGCTGATGACTCAAGTTATTCCTATTTGAGGCTGAGACTACGAAGATAATGTCATCTGCAAATGCTTGTATATGGACGTTTTCAGACCATAAAGTGTCAAGTAGTGGTGCTAAAACAAGTTTCCAAATCTCCGGACCGCTACAAGACCCTTGCGGGCATCGTTTGAATGGGGTTGCTTTCACCAAAGTGGACCTTGAAAAGATTGTAATAGTTCTTCCTATAAAAAAAACTTTTGTATAATCCATAAACCCCACTTTTACACTTTGAACGAAGGAGTTGCTGCAATATCCGTTTCCATGTTATATAGTCAAAGGCTCCAATTACATCGATTGAAATCAATAGGGTAAACTTGTCATTATTTATGTAGCTGTAATTTCAATCAAAAATATTTTGTAAGGCATGCTCCATAGAGCGCTTAGATGTGTAACCATACCGGGGCGGATACAGGATTTCATTTTAGCGGGGGGGGGGGTCATGCTAAAGACTGTATTCTTACGTACGGCAATTTTCTTGAACTTAAGTTTTTTTAGGTGTCAACAAAAGCACAAAATTGGCCATTAGTTAGTTGAGAACTATTACAAATAAACTATTTTTAACTATTACAAATTAAATATATACTTAAATTTTTACTAATAAACTTAATTAATGATAGTTCAGTACATTAAAATGACCTAGTTAAGCTGTATTATAACCTGTTTAGACCAGTATTCACACCAGTCAACACAATACAACAAATAAATACTACGAAAATCTAATAAAAATTTAATGTTTTATGAACATGATACATTTAGATATTGATAAAACATTAGCATAATACTCGACACAGGACACATATCCATCTTGTATGCAGAAAAATACAAAAAATTTCACTAAATAATAGTAAAAAAAAATCATTCTTTCTTGCAGAATTGATGGTAGAACAACTGGCTTAAAAGCTGTTTTGTATGGTTTTGCATAAGCAGTTCTCATGTTAGTACACAACTTTTTCCAGGCTTCCTTGCGAGTTTTACGGATAGTTTTCTTATAAAGTGAAAGGTGTTTGTTGTTTATGACACGGAAATTAACTTTTAGCTCAGTCTGGGGTTGTCGTTGAAACCTACGTCTACAAGCTCTTACCTTCTTTTTGAGAATTGTGGGTTCTTCACTCCACCAAGACGGTTTAGACTGTGTTTTGAAACATTTGAGTTTAAAACTCTCTTTAGCGCAGCAGTCTATGTACCATATACGTTTGCACATATACAGGCCCGTCATTTAGATAGTTAATGGACTATTCCACGGAAAATGGTCATTTTGTCCCGCACTTAACACCTCACACATTTCATCAAAAATAATACTTTAAAACATTAATAAAAACTAACTTTTTCTTTTTAACAAATTATAAACTTATGTGTGATATCTAAAGCAAAACATTTCGTCATTAGGGCGATTCTCGAAAAAATGTTCCGTGCATAACGTTTTTTTATTTTTACCAGCCAACCAAAGCCTTCAAAAAATAATGCTGTTGGGGAACAATACATGTTTTAATATTCTATCAAAGCATAACAGTTAATCTTATAGTTAATTAATACTTACTTGAATAAAATAAAAAAAACTTAGCGTTACGCACGGGACATTTTTTTTTTTTTGAGAATCGCGCATTAATTACTCTTTAAAATTACTACTTTTTAATGAAATATATGAGCCGTTACGTGCGTTACAATGGGTTGATTTTTTTTTTCGTGGAATGGCCTTAAATTGAAAATTTTCATCATTTGAAAAATTAATACTTTTGCACATAAGAATGCGTGGTTTGCTTTTATATTTCTCTCGTGTTCTTTTTTTTTTAAGCTTAAGAAATACTCGATTTATTAGGAGGCGACTCATGGCGTCACAGAGAAGACACCAGAAATATAAATATAGATTTATGATACACTATAAGTATACGTAATTTCATTTTTATTCTTAATTATGTCTGTGAATGTAACTTGAAAATCCAAATAATGCGGAAATTTTCTTTAACGGAGATCTGCGGTTTGTCTTGCATGCAACACTCGGTGTTTCCCAAGATTTTTAAGTTCTCCTTTTTATGACGTGAAAATGTTTTTCATACATGGGGTTTGCAGCAATAAGTCCGATACTCTGCTTTTGTTCCCAAAAAATAAATGAAAACATTGTAAGAAGAAAAAAAAAAGAGTCCTCCAACTTGCTACAAATGTACATAACACCAAATCCTGTGGCACGGCAGCCCGTGAGGGCTAAGACCTACTATGCCCAGCTCAGTTTTCCTTATCAGGGGCTCTGGGGTGCAAGACAGATGTTCTGGTTAGATCCTGGTCAGCCTAACGCGGACCCCCAAATACGCTTGGTACTCATTTTAACGACCCACTGAAGAGAGGAATGGCTGAGTTAACCATGTCCAATCCGGGAATAGTACCCGGACTTGTTTTATTGTAGTCGGGCGTGCAGCAGTGGTGAAGCTGGGCTTCACAAATGTTCATGCTATTGACATTTTCACTTTTCATTTAAATAGTTTTCTTACGTTTTTACCCTAGTAAAATGTGTTTGTTGTGGCCTTCAGAAAACTTTCTTCCATATCTATCTCACAAGTTCTTGCATCTAACGCATAATCGCTCAGTAATCGTTACAGCAAAATTCTGCAAAAAGTATGTCCTCCGAAAAATCTCCTTCTCCTCCAAATAAAAATAGTGGCTATGAAATTCGAAAACTGAAAACAATTTGAGGGCGCCGCAAGAAAGGTGTCAAAACCGCGCAGTGTAAGTAAATTTAAATGTTTGTACTTCCTTATACGAAAATATCATGGACACGAAAAATTCTCCATTAAAATTACAACCTATATGTCCAGCTTTAATCGCCCAGAAATCACTTCTAACAAGTAATACCGAAGATAATGCTAGAAAGTTCAGTTAGAGGATAGTATACATTATTTTTCTACGTTCCAAATACTTTTCAACAATCTGTAAGCGTCAGCTGTTTGAATAATTAACTGCGAAAGTACAAATATTTTTTCTCGCTAACTTGTAATCGTCAAACTACTTCGTAGATCTCTTAATGACACTTACAAAACGCGGTTGAGACGTGCTAATTTATTTACGTTAACTTTTTATTCAATAATGCATGTAACAGTCTTCTTTTATTATTTAAGGTAATGCTTGAAGCTTAGCCAGATGTCTCGTGCTGGTGCTCATCAGCGGAATTCGTCGAATTATTTTCCTTTCTTAATGACTTTATCTCCTAAATATTTCGCCTTTCTTCAGTTTTGGAAGCTTCTTTAATGCAGCAAGTTTTATATAATCCGCACGAACTATGTTTGAGTATTTTAAAAATAAATGACACTAAATCGACTGCGAAGGAACAATTTTTTAGGCAGGACAAAGTGTGTCTTCGATGTTAAATGAGCTCATAGAATAGTTTTTGCGGTAAGAGATCTTATGCAATTTGCAACGTTGTATTTTAGTTCAGATGAGTAATTATGACGTTTTCTCACACTGTAAAAATGATTCAAAAAGGTTCCATGAAAATAATGGGCAGTTGATGTGTCCAATGTCTGTCAGTACAATTTCTTGCAAAAAAAAAAAAGCGGAACGTTTTCCGCTAAAACTCAGTAACCTTCCTGAAATCACCCTTCAATCTTTCTAAATAATACAGAAATATCTCCGCTTAAAGCCTGTGATGTTTCTGGAAGCTTCAGAGAAAACTTAAGTAGTTTTTAATTAGTAGCTTGATGCCTTCCTGATTTGTCAAGAAAGTTCCAAAAGCTTTATTGCAACTAGGGCCACCGCTAAGACAGAATTGCTAGTACAAAGCATCTCACTTGCTTGCAAAGCTGTGGAGACTTAGCTTTGTCGATCTGAATGTCCCGTAATCGCTCTTAAGTCGATACACTTAATGAATAGGTTCAGTTAATCTTTAAACTGGTTGCTAAAGATATGTTTCCCAACAGTGAGAAATATGCATTCGTGCAACTTGGAGTAATTTAGACAACCTTTTGACAAAAATACTTAATTTTCACAGGGAATGGGTGAAAACCTGTGAAATCTCGAAACGTTCCATGACAATTATGAGTAACGTTTCGGAATATTTTTACAGTGTAAGGTTTTACCCTATTAAAACTAGTGTGTTGTGGCCTTCACATAACGTTCTTCTACACCTACCTTATGAGTTCTTGGACCTAACGCATAATCGTTCATGTAATCGTGACTAAAAAATTCTGCTATTTGCAAAATCAGGAAGATTTTGATGATTGGGAAATTTGCGATCTTAATCCATTGCCTTTAAATTTTTGGCACCAGTGCCTGCGCGAAAAATGTTTTTCCGTGAATCAAGAATAGAGAAATATCTATTTGTATAAGGCTATCATAAAACAACATGGTTCCATAGTAAAGTTACTCATACAAAAACTTGACGACCGTGCCAATTTTCTTCCAGCAAAAGCAGAATCAAAGAGCGAAAATTAAAAATCATTTTAAATACCTAGCTTAAAATAATTACAAATATTTTATTTGTCAAAAAAATAGAAGATGAGAACAGATAAAATTTTTGAATCATTGTAGTTTTTCCTATAATTTGACAACGTATGAAAGACTTTCTTGAGCGGGTGACATTTTAACATGATTTATCTCCCCCTAAGCTCAAAGTGCTTTTGACAGTGCCAAATGCCTTGGAGCTATTGATGCTAGCGTGTTGCAGACACGTGTTTTACAGTTTCAAAAACACCCTTTCTTTAATGCAATGAAATGTGAGCTTTTACAGTTATTCGAGAAAAGAATTTTTAGCGGGTATTACTTTGCTTACATCGAAACACGTACAGTCTATTATTGCTAATTTGTGCTTTATCAACATCGTTCACCACTGTTACTACTTAATATTCTTAATGGTTATGGAGCCAGGTTGTTTATTTTTTTATCATATCGAATGAAGTTTGCTGTCATTTTACCAAAATACTTATCGCAGATTGAAAACTGCGCACCAGAAAACGTTTTAGTGAATTCTGATCATGTGGTCGCATGCACTTTCTTATTGAAGTTTCAAATTGTGTACTACCGTCACTTGCTAGAATCATAGCACTTATATATTTGGGTTTATTAAATTCTATTTTTTACATTTACTGCTGTGCTGATAAAGATTTTTCATATGTAATCACTAACAACATCATTATTGACTATTAGAAGACATGACCCTAATGAGAATATCTTGTAAAAGCTAGTAAATCAAATTTTAAATGTGTAATATTCTGTAAGATCTTTAAATAAACCTCGCACTAGTGCAATCTGCACTGATTACGAACTGAATATACTGCTACATAGCCATTAAAGCTGAGCCATCCTAGAGCTCCACAAAATGACTTTATAATCCCTGTTCATTTCTCTCACGTAAACCACCTTAAGTAATACGAGAATATCTGGAATAAGGATTGTAAATTATTCATCCCACCTAGTAACGTCAAGCGCGGTAAGAAATGAGAGAATATTTCAATAACTGAGTCTCAAGTCATTTATTACAGTTCACATTTCACTCGAACTGGACGGTGTATTTCACTACTCAATGGAAATGGAGAACAGGTTCGAATGTCCAAAGCCCCCTTTGTAGCTATTTCTATCCCCGCGTCAAAATAGTTAAGTGCATTCGGGTCTCTGATTAGCCTAATAGCAAAATCGTGAAGGACATTGACCATAAGAACGGCAAGAAGGGGCATTTTTTCTCTGTGGAAGTTTAGAAACTTGTTGAACCCAAGCAGAATAAACTGCAAAATTGTGTAGAACACGTTTTTAGACAGTAAGCAAAGATGAATTCAATTCAGTTCAATTCAATTTGTTTTAATAAAGGGAGCTTAACAAACTAATTTTACATAGAATACAAAAGGAAATTTACAAACACGTCAATCTATTTTGCCCTGTCTGTTGAAAACTTCCCTGATTGAGTTGAAGGAGGTAAAGGCTATAATAACAGCCTTCCAGTAATTGCTCGTATTTACTGGAAAAATAATATTTAATAATTATCTTACTAAGTAATTTTAAGAGACTTGTTTGTTATTCCTATGTTTCTTCAACTCTTAGCTCCGCTCCTCCTACCATGAGAAAGAAATCTATAAGGTGTAAATGAAGCTTACCAGTTCTAATTGCCAGTTATAAATTTTCATTCTACCATTTACAAATCACTTCTAAACGTTGATCTATCTTTCTTTTACTCCAGCTCTTGTTTTGCGTTAAATTTCAAACCCTTTTTTGCATATTCTGGTTTCTTTGAATGAACCTTATAAGTACAAATACACATATTTCAATTTTTGTACTAGTGAATAAAATTAAGTTTAATTAACTTTGCTTCATTTAAATAAGCTCATTCGTTAAAAGTCATTGGAATAAACAGAATGTTTTACTATTTCCAAAACAATTGTTCGCATATCTTGCTTTATTGCATCTGCTAAAAGATGAGTTATAACTATTCCAATAAAAACTAGAAGGTAGATTATAACAAAAGACTTAAGCAGATGTTAAAGTTTATACAAAATATTTCACGCACACACTGTAAAAAAAATCTGTAAAATTTACGGAAAAAAACTGTCAGCCAGGACGCCAGTTTTCTTCCGTTTATTTTACAGAAATCTTCCGTATTTTTATTATTTATTCAAGCTGATTTATTATTTTATGAAGATTAAAAAATGAAACTATACTTTCATAAATACATTTCAATATTTACTATACTACTACGAAATACATGTATACAAAGGTAAATTTCCGAATATGCCTCTGTAACAGATGACAAAAAAACATAATAATAAAATATTGATTAGGATGCAATGAAATGGAAGTTGCAAACGATTTAAGACTTACTCTCGCTTTAAATAAATATAAGATCAAAAATTCGAGCACGAGAACCAAAATCCAAACACGCGGGCGAAATTTCGAAGATTCGAAGAAAAACAAAGTACGCGGTGAGGCGATGCTAACAATTAACGCTTATAACCGGTTACAGATTCAGAAAAACAGAAATCCTGTATTTTATTACGAACAGTTTTTTCTGTGAAAAATACGGATAACTTCTTCAAAATTTACAGTTTTGTTTTACAGTGCATTCCACAAGGAAAATTCAAATACACATGTACTATTAATTGTAAAAAAAATTCACTAGTTTAGTATAAATTAGCATTAAATTTCCCCTCAAATACATATCTAGTATACAGTGCCAATTAAGTACTGTAATTTGCACTGTATACGTGTTCGTAATTTTTAATGATGGAAGATTCAGCAAAAAAAAAAAAAAAAGCAAGCAATTGGCTAAATTTGATCATGTTATTTTTAAATTTAATAACACAACGCGACTTGGAAAATGTTTTTGACACTATTCCTGCTGATTCTTATGTAAAACCTCTTGAATTCAAATACGATCACAGAGTTTTCGATAGTTCCATGGCCGTTATTTTGATTTGGAGAGGAAGCATCATATTTACCATTAACATTCTTCTAAAGGGAACAAGTCAAAAACATGAACATTTGAAGCAAGGAGGAAAACTTAGTAAAGTATTCTTCCCTAAAATATCACTTCTTTATGATAAAAAGTTCTTAACAATTTGGGCAATCCATCCCTAGATATATAAATATAAAACAATGCTAGATTATAAATATACTTAAAGTATTTTTAATCTTAATAATACTCGTATCCGTGAATGTGACTTGAATAAATATAATGCAAGAAGTTTCTTTATTGAAGATTTGAGAAGCAACTCGTATGCAACGTGCAACGCTTCCAAGCTTATTATTATTATATACTAGTGGTACCCGCACGGCTTTGTCCGTAGTAGAAAATTAAAAGGTCATTAGGTTCACCTGTATAGTTACAAATAATGGATGATGAATTTCTCCCCAATTTGCTATGTTAATTTGCTCACCCATGTTACGGTTCCACGTTACGATAATTTGATAATTTACTCGTCCACGTTATGATAGTTTGCTTGGTAAAATGTTCTTAAAATTGGAATAGAAAAAGAACAAAATCGGATTTTCGAAAAATCACTTCAAATTGCTCACCCCTATGCTACGAACTAATTCTGTGCCAAATTTCATGAAAATCGGTCGAACGATCTAGGCGCTATGCGCGTAACTGAGATCCAGACATACAAATCCAGACGCAGGCTTTCAGATTTATTATTAGTAAATATAACGAGAACATAGTTTGGGAAATAAGACTAATACGAGGTGAGGCTGATACTCTTGTTTTACCTCTAAAAATAAATGAAGAAATACTAAGAAAAAAAAAAAGATTGTTTTTATGATTTTTTAAATATTTTTAGGGAATAGTCTCAAGCTTACTTTATTGCAACTAAATTAGTATCTCTACCCTAAGTCTCTTTACTTGCATTTAGTGTTAATGTTTTTTAACTTTCCTTCTTCTTCAACTTTCTGCCTTCAGAAGAATGTTCGAGGTTAATATATTGCTCTTCCCAACCCCCCAAAATCGAAATTTTGGCTATGAAACAGACGAAAACTGAAAACAAATGGAGAGGGGGAGAGTGGAGTGTTCTCCAAAACGTGGTGGGTGATGGGTGGGGAAAAGTTTATATATGGATATATTTGGATTGAAGTCTCATTTTACGTAAGAATCATCAAGAATATGTCAGAAACTCTTTATTTATTTATTTTTTTTCGCACACTGTAACTTAGTGAGTTTTAAAACATGGTTTGCCGATGAGGGGCGCAGAAGAAACGGTATCTTTTCCCCCTTGGTTTTACATGCTTCTAGTAAAAACAAAGCATTTTGTCACTCCCCAGAAAGGCAAGATTTATGTATGCAGATAACCAAGTTTTGCATGCATAAATATGATAAACTCATAAACCTCTAAGAAAAATACTGTTGTCAGAAAAGTTAAGTTTCTAGGGGAAAATTCAGGGCGGAATGCTCTATGCAAATTTTCAGGTCATTTCCTTAACCCCCCCCCCTATTATTTTTATACAATTTGAAAAATAATACTCATCTTTTGCCCCTGGTGAATTTCAGCGGTAGCAGAAAGACAGTTTGTACGAAAAATCGATGTATTTCAGTCTGTAAACCTACCAAAATACATATTTTTTTCAAAAATTGATGCAAAGATTTTTATACTCTTTATAGTACGTTACTAAAATAGCCAAAGCCAGGAATTTTTTGTTCGTGATTTTTTTTTAAATTCAAATTTAAAAAACGGTAACGGAAGGACATTTTTGGGACATGATTTTCAAGTTATCATGTTATAACCAAAAGTTTATCCAAACTATAAAAGGGAAAATTCTATAAAAAAATAGGGCACATACAGGAGTGTTCAATCATTACAATTTCAGCTCTAGTTTTAAAAGATAATCATTTAAGCATATTAATTATGTATTTCTTAAAGGTAACGGAAGGACAAGAAGTCCAAAGCAAGTAAACTTAGTAAATTTCAACTAAAAAACATTTATTCAGCTAATACAGCAGTCTGAATTAATGATAATGCCTGAGCCATCTGTTACAATTCTGAATTCTTAAAATACTCAATAATTTTTACAAAATCCATAGAACATTCATCTTCTTTGTCAGGGAACACAAAGATCATTCCAACATGATTATGCATTATTGTCAAATAAGATATTTCTATGCCTTCATCTCCAAAATGAAGTACCTGCCCAACATTGCTCTTTGTTAATGTCTTTCCCTTCCATTCAACTAATAAAACTTGTCCAAACGTTAATGAATCCTTTGACATATTCTCATGATTTGCTGTTTTTGATTCAGCTGATCTTCATTTTTGACATTCTTTATGACTGTCAGTCTGTTGACTTTGAAGTGAAATAAATCTCTTTCGATTTGTTGAAGTACTGACTATATTCAATAACATAACTTGTTAATGGATTCAAATACTTCATATTTTGAGTGCCCGGATGAGAATGGATGTTACTCTATCTTTTTGAAAATTGATCTTTGAATTTACTGATATCTTTGCAATACGTTTAACGGTTAAACCAATGCTCTCAACAATTCTTTTTTGTGACTTGTGGCAAAAAATCTGAAAGCAATTTCAACATCGTATTGTTTCAATGTACATATCAAGTTTGTAAGCAACTTAAATTGACCTGTCATATCACAAACATCTAATACCAAAATGATTTTCATATGCTTAGGAATTTTAAAATGTAATTTTCATGATTTTTATCACATACGGTAGAAGAAATAAAATCACGAAATATTTTTTGAAATTAAATAAAAGTTTATTTTTTAAATGAAAGCACACATAAATTTTGTACAAATATTACTTATAAATGTTTTAAATGTGACCATATTTTTTGTCCTTCCGTTACTATTAAAAACCATATACTAAAATATCTATTCAAATTATAGCTATGCCTCATTGAAAAGGGACATAATTCTGCTTTGCATTAAAAAAAAACATTAGTTTCTATACCCAATTCAAGTTCGTTCTTTAACTTGAGTCTTCAAGTTAAAGAACAACTTGCTGCTTAGCCTCCGTGAAGCACCAAATTATTTTGCATTGAAAAATATTTCTTATAACACAGAAATGAGAACATGAATATTTTTTTTTAACTTATGCTTCGCAACTTATTGTCTCTCAGTTTATTTTAGTCACGAAAATCAACATTTACTTCTTGTTTCACAATGCTTCTAAAAAAAGGTAATAGATCATACATTTATTCCTTCCTAAAGTTCGGAGAAAAGTTTTAATATAAGGAAACAATATTCTGGAGTAAGAAAAATGTACACAGGCAGTGGCTTACGTAGAACCACCGATGAACAGGGAAGGGCAAGAGGAACAAGAGTGCGAGCTCTGAAAAAATAACCCTATGTTAATTTTTTTTAATCTTCATTTTTACTTTTTTACACTTATAAATCGGGGGATCACCGAAGTCTATGTACGATACTGTACACAGGACTTAAAAATTGCATATGTTGTTTATGAATCAATAACTTTATGAAAACTTATTCAAGGTACTTACTTACTGGAAAATTGTATACAGTAGATGTTCTTAGTGGTCGTAATCTACTTTTAGCTCGTGTTGGAAATTCAAGATTGCTACGCAAGAAATATTTGAACCCCGTACCTGCCACTATTAGTGGTTTAATCATTTAGACGGGGCTCTGAAGACGGCACTGTTTTTTTTTATACCCCGATCGGAAGCCGAGCAATTTCTCGTCCAGCACACCCAGAGGTATTAGCTCACTTGGAGGACTTTTGCGAACATGACATACTATTTAACGTATCCCAGTCACCTCATCAATTACGAACACGGAGGATCTTCCACCAGCTGGCATCGAACCCGCACCCCCTTCGGTAACGAGTCCGACGCCTTACCGATCAAGCTACGATGGTCAAAGGAGTTCTCACAAAGAGGGGAGGGGACGGAATTCTAAAATTCTTAATGGAGTTTTTTTACTACTATTAATACCAAAGTCGCACCTGCTAATAGACATAACTGTAAACATCAAATTCCGAACCTATTTTGTTGAGGCAGGGGGAGGGAGCAAACACCAGGATAGAACTCAGAACCAGAACTCTTCGCTCTCAGCCATACTGTCATTCCTAATATGCCATTTTATGTGTACATGAGTCCTCCAAGTGAAACGATACCTCTGGGGGTGCTAGCACCAGGTAGCTATTAGCTCCTGGACTAGTTCTAAATTCTCATTAACTGTTCGATCCGGTGATGGTGCTGCCGTCTATCGGTATATAAAATAATGGAGGCAAGGCACTTAGTATGCAGTCCTCGACATAAATACAGTTGTAGTCAGTTGTGACTCTCAATAGGAATAGGATGTGTACATGAATATCAGTATTATAAACCAACTCCTCGCGAAGTAAAATTCCGGGCGCATCACTGGGCACATCGGTTTTTTGATTGCCACGAAAAAAACTTAATCAAGCTTTATTGAAAGTCAGAATTGACACTAAAGTTATTTCAAGTTTAACATGCTCTAAGCTTATGAATAAATAACAATCACTGGCACAGCCATAACTGCCACGTGAGAGAGATTGGTCAAAATGGTTTTAACATGCATGCTACGTCACTATATTAGTATTGGCAAAAAGCATCATTATACCGACAACCCAGTTTTCACGTCTAGAGAATGCAGTTTCGTCCTTGTTATAGAATCATCAGTCTGGAATAGTGAATAACCCAGGTGGAGGCAAATGTTATTTCATTGAAGCTGATAGTGCCAACAAACTGGGAGATAAATTAAATTTATTAGGGTGAGATTAATTTTCTACTTGTTTTTGGCACTATGTTTGTTAAATTAAAGGTAGTTAAACGTCAAAACCCTCCCCACCCCCCGTCGCTGATAACAACGCATTCTTTTACACGGAATATCGCAAATTAGAAAAGAAACATTTTTTCGTTTATCCGCATAAGTAAACGGACAACGGTTACAGCTTTATATAGTTTATATTCTCAATGCATGAACGAAGTATAACTGATTTTTAAGCAATAGTCTTAAGTGTACAAAAAATTCATAAAAACTAGATAATGAGGGGAATGTGAAACAACAAGGATTATCTGAAAACCCCATAAATCAAAGCTGGACAATGGGTGAAATTCAGTGTGAACATGCGAACATATGACAAAGACCATAAACCAGAACATTAACGTACAACTTCACTAAAACTGCCACTAGAAACTTAAAGCAATTAAAATCAGCTCTATGTTCTCCCCGTACTATGACTGTTGAGAATTACACACCATCCTCGTGATGTACGAGAGGCCTGGTAAATTGCCAGAATCATCTAGCTTTGGCAGGTGATTTCAGAGCGGTCAAACTTTTGTGCCATCTTCTCTCATTCCATTTTCGAATGCTGGCGAGAGGGGAGCGGGGTGACATCGCTGCTGAAATTCTCCCCGCTTCCGTCTTCCTCTCCGAAATGAATGCCTCTCGGAATTGGATTAGAACCTGGAGTTCTTCCCAAATTCAGTTCCGAGAGAAGATGGATGTTAATGTGATTAGTTTGTGCTGCTTTTAACCCCTTAAGACGAGTTCTTTTCAGAGATTTATTGCAAGTGGTTTTTTTTTCTTTCGAAGCAGTGAAAGCAGCACGTGTAGTATTTAAATAAATATTGGTGTATGAACAATTTACTTAAAACCGATAATATCATGTCGTAGTGGCACATTACTAGGTTGACCCAAAAATTTGCAAACACTTGCTAAAAAGGGAATTGTTATCATTTTGGAAAACTTGTTGTTGTTTTTTGTTATTACTTAACAAGTAAAATTCAGTTTCCTGCAAGTGTCTACGAACTTCTGGGACATCCCAAGTATATATGATTTAGTTAAATAACAAGTTTTATTTCGAAACTATCAAAGCAAATACTTATCAAGATATATTGATAAATTAAGCTGTTTGAAGAGCTCAAACTCTGTGCTGTAGTTTCACAGAGTGAGTCTCACTATCAGAGTACAGTCGACTCCCGCTACAATGCGATCCGACTTACGCGAAATGGCTATAACGCGAGTTTTTTCACCAGTGAAGAATTTTAGACATAACGCGAATTCCTCGCCAGCAACACGAAAATTTTCGGAAGGGAATTACGGTGGCTGTATCGGCTTTTTTATTGACTAATAAAAATGTTTTCTCGTTAATGTACTTTCATCTGTTTAGTATCACTGAGAGCGGAAGTCTGATACATCGCTTATACAAATAACTACTCCTCATTTCCCTTTTTTTTTCATTCTAAATGTGAAGGTTGTTGAAATATAATGACACCTAAGAGCGCTGTTTCATCTTGTGAATATAGAAAGAGAAAAAGCGAAAGTTAAAGAAAAGCTTTAGATTATGTGCTTGAAAAAATGCGTCAAAGGTAGCACTGTAATTAGGTATGAGTGAATCTTCCATATGGGCAATTAAAAGTCAAGAAAAAGGAAGTCCGTAAATGTTCATCGAGTAGTATCTAAGCAAAATGTAAAAATTATGAAAATGGAAGCTGTTCTTGTATTGAGAATTTAAGAAACCAGGAAGAGGGGTGTTGCGTTGCCATAGATGGAAAGGTTATAAAAGAACTAGTGAACCAACTGTATTGTGTATTTAAAAATATATAAGCATAACGGTTTGATTACGCAGCATAAATCATCCTATTCACTTTTTAAAGTTACAAACATCATTACTGGATCCAATGTACAGTAAAACTATACTGCATTTGTTTTTCTCACTACATACTATACGCACCGTACTGGTTTATTGTATGTCTTTCTTGTCCATTGATTATTGATTTTGTGCATCATAGCAGCATTTTATGTTGAATAAAACGTTCTTTTTAAAATTAAAATGCAAATAAAAATTCAGTTTTTTACGTAAGAACCAGTACTGTGTATAGTTAAGAAATGGTTTTTAACTATTTGAGGTGGTGTTTACAAGTGTCTAAAATAATTTAGTATGTTTATAAAAGTTTTTACGCATACCCTTTTCCACAACGCGAAATTTCGACTTACGCAAGGGGTCTTGGAATGATACCCTCGCGTAAGTCGGGACTCGACTGTATTGAATACTAGTTTAATTCAGAGTACAATTCAAGAGTGAATGCATCTTTAATACTTTTGAAAACATTCCATTTGAAGCTAAAAACTAGCCAAAAACTTCATACCGTTTTCAATCAGCAGAGATGCTTTATTATGTTTCAAACAGTCAAGATCTTTTCAGATTATTGTTAATGAAATATACAGCGTGTCTCAGAAAAATCTTATTTATTCTAAAAATTAATAACTGTTCGGGAGTTCTGTTAGTAGCCCAAAGAATGTCGAGTCTGCAGTCGATTTACGTGCTGTTTGACGTTTCCAGTGTAATAGTGGAGATTGCTTATGCTAGGCTTTCCTTTAAAAGAAATATATATCAGAAACAGATGCTTGATAAAGTGTGTATTTTACATAACTAAAAGAAATCTAGGGGAATTATGTCCGGTGATTGCGGAGGCTTAAGTATGGCTTGTCCACGATTAATCCATCTTTCGGGAAACATTCTATTGAACAATTCACTTACAGATTATGTAAAAGGAGAAGGAGAATCACATGGTGAAATAAGATATTTAACTGCAAATGATCCATATGAAACGACGCAAAACACAAGAAGATCCTGATTACAATACTGTTCACAGTCTTCTTCACAAAGAAGACTACAGATTAAAGTATCATGAAAGCCTCCACACCAAGCATTACGTTTGTAACACACCACCAGAAGAAAAAAACTTTTAGCCTTTTTCATACTCTTGCAGCAAACTGCATTTTATTTTTCCTAATAGTATTTTTTGTTTCTGAAGTTAAGAATGATAAAGATCTTTATTAGACCAGATATATTCGAATTAAAAAAATCTGCTGTGGTTAATTTTGTGGGTAAAAAAACAGCTCATTGGGGAAATGCATGCACTTCCTTAAAAATAGGGGAAACCCGGGCAACGTGAATACCTTAAGCTTTTCTTGATTATTGTCATTTAGTTATAACTTTAGAAATTGAAACAAATGTTTATAATTAGTGATTTAATGAACTTGCGTAATGCAATAACAGTTGCCCTTAATATAATTACACTATTAGATATAAGGCCAGTTTTCAACAATGGCATGAATATCCACTTTGCCCAACACCCCGGGTAAAGCGGATTCATTACTAGGGCAAAGCAAACAGCAACATTATTTGTCATGAAACTAAACATTAAAAATAAAATAACCATCGAAAATTAAAGGAACATATCCCAAAAACATTTTTTTTGCTACAATGCTAATTATTGTAGTTATTGCAAACGAAGAAATTAAACTTAAAAATAAAATAAACGTCGAAAATAAAAGGAACATATTTAAAAACATTTTTTTTTTTTTTTTGCTGCAGTGCTAATTATTGTTGTTATTACAAGCAAAGAAACTAAACTTAAGCATTAAAAAATAAAGGCTCACATTAAAAAGTATTTTTTTACAATAATAATTATTGCGCTAATTATTGTTCCAAGCAAAGAAATTTTAAAAAAAGTCAACATCCAAAATTTAGGAGAATATTTAAAAAAACTTTTTTCTTCTACAATACAAATCATTGCAGTTAACCCAAACAAAATCATTACCATTTTCGAATGCTGAACACTATGACACCACTGTGTACAAATACGACATTGTATCCTGTTTTCCATTGGCTGATCATCTTCAATGAAAATTTCATCACAGAAAATGCACCTTACATCATCAAATTTCTTTACTTCCTTCTTCTTTTTGCTATCTTATGCAGTCCAATATTTTGTAGTAGAAATTTTTGATTAGTCTTTTTGGTACTTGGTCTTTTAAATAGTCTTCTGAGAAGCTTTAGTCGAAACATCATCTAGTTACTTCATGACAGTCTTTTTTGATTTTTCAAATTTTTGTCTGTGATTGTCCATTACTGGAGTACTTGTCTGGAGTGTAGATCTCTGTAGTTTTTGTTTACGTGTTGTTATTGGTTTAACAGGCTGAGGAATAGGTAGTAAAACGGAAGGACTGTAGTAGTTCGAGAAAATCCAGGTTTGGGTGAAGCGGCGGGAACATCATTGCCTTGGATTTATTCTGTTCTTTCAGACCCCATGGGAGTATAAGGACAGTCTTCAATGGTAGTATTGTCTTGAGATCTTAATATTGAAGGACTTCCAGGTTCGGATGAAGAGACTTGTCATGACCGGGCAAAATGAATATGGTATTCACTTTGCTCAATCCGCTTTGCCTTTCAAGTAAATTTTTGAGGTTACTAAAAATAACTAAAAAACCAGAGCATCTAAACTCGTCGTCTATGGATAGTTGAAAGCTACATAATCGTGCATCAAATCCTGCTCATAACAAAGAACATGTCACAAACAGTATTAAAGCTATAAATGAAACACTAACCTCTGTAAACTAAAATTGTTTTCCCCAAAACATACTTTGTTCGCTCACTGGCGTCGCGTGAGGCGAACTCGTCCCGATGTGTTTGCCGCACACGGAGCGACAACAGGCGACCATTACTATGACAACGCGGCTGCCGGCCAACTAATTATTTGGGAGTTATAGGCAACATTCGCTTTGCCCGGTGTATCCACTTTAGTTGGGTTTCCCCTACGTAATTACATAAACTACACACATTATACTGTGTTACGTCAGGTTTACTGTAATATTCTTTCTTTCGTTCTATGTTTTAATTATTTGAGATAAGATTACCACGCTTGTTTATCAACCTTTGAAAAATATTTTCTATCAACCAACATTAAAATTCCTCTTCCTTTTACAGCAACCCCACGAACGAAAACGAGCCCTCCGCCATGAGCACCCCGAAGTCTCCGAACCAATTCGCCCTCAGGACGAAGTCACTACGGGAGCGTTTCGGCTCCAAGCGGAGTTATTCGGAAAATTTCGTGGAGCCCACCGTGCCACCAACGTCGCCAGGTAGAGAGAGCTGCCGCAGCGTTCGACCCTCTCTGCCGATCATCGGCATTCCGAGTGCAGACGACCCTAGGAACAGCAACAATCCCTACCTCCAGATGCAGCAACACCTTCAAGAGCAACAGCAACACCAAAGACAGCAACAAGTCAACGTGCTCAGCGAGCATTACAACCCCTTCGCAGTACTACCTGAGGAGACGTATTGCAGTGCACTGGACGTCAACAGTCAAGCAGGTGATCTCAGGTTCCCATGGCAACGGGATGCAGCTGTTCAGTGCGATCTGTCTCCTGATGGCGAAGGATACAGGTAATGGGATTTAAATACCTCAGGGTGTTCTAACCCCATAAGCGTAAAGTTATTTTAAAACATAAAATCCAATAAAATTCTATTAAACTGATTAATATATCAACTCTAACCGAGAAGTAACATTCCAATGTGGTATGATGTATGGTAAAGCTTCTAATTTTGTTGCAAAACAGAAGTATTGGAAAGCAAGTTTTTTGCCTAATGGAGAAAAAAAGTGAAATTGTACGTTAATGTGACACTGGGCATTAATAGATTAAGTAGCAGCTAAAAGGATTACTCAAATAATGAATGGAGTGTTCTTTGATCGTCGCATATATATAGAATCTGACACCTCAAAACAGGCATAAACGCACAAACCTTCATGTAATCCACTATTAATATTCATCAGTATTAACAAATATCGGTAATCAATCCACTAATAAGTGAATTTTTGTGCATGGGTTGCAGATTTGGTGAGAAAATAATCGACCCCTACTTCTTTGACCCAAAATTAGTCTGACTCCCACTCTGAAGCCCCGGAGGAGCTCTAAACTCTGGGAGAAAATGACCAGTTTCTACTACCGAAATTTTAACGCCTCCGATACCTTTTCCCCTAAATCAGTCCAACGCCGACTCCGTAGCCATAGAGAAGCTCTTGGCTATGAGGAAAAGGACCGACTGCAACTCCTGGAACTCGAATGCCTCCGATTTTTTTTCCCAAACTCAGTCCAACTCTGACTTTTGCAGACCTGAACGAGTTCTGGGCTCGAAGGGCAAATGACCGTCTCCGAGTCTTAGATCTTTAAAGCCTCTGATGACATTTCCACCAATATTAGTCCAACTCCGAATCGTGAGCTGAAGGTCTTTGGCATAAAATTTGAACACATCTTGCTTCATTTCAATAAAATATTATTAAGATCATTACAAGCAATTCCGGCAAGCATTTTATAATGCTGATTATTTAAAGCTTAATAAGATGATGGTACACCTAAATGTGCTACTTAGAATATGGAACTGTTCTTCTTCGTATTAATGAAGGTAAACACTGGGGAGAAACACAAATAACTAGAAATAGCCATTACTGTAGAAAACACTACCTGCTTTAGGAATATCGAGGAAGAAAATACCGAAATGCATTTACTTATCTTTGTGTAACATCGTTTATTTAAAATCAAATTATGATACAGAAAACTAAGAAACATTTCAGAATAAACGCTTCTGAACTCAATAAAAAATAACTTTTTCCGGTGTTCTATTTGTAGCAAAAAAAAACTAAAACAAATGCAACATATTAAAAAAAATATCTTGTTTATCGCAATACTCTCATTCTAAAATTGAAGATATATTTTTATCAACATTTGTTTGGATTTTTGTTTATCAAAACTTTTTTTCAAATAATACAAGCTGTAAAAAAATGTGCCATTTCAATCAATTGATCTTTAACAAGACTACTGATCAAAAAAAAAAAAAAAATATGTTGCAAAAAGCGAACAGCAAAGTTGCTAAACGAAAAATGGAATTTAGAATTCTGCATATGAATGAAAATCCTTTTACGGTCTGTGATTTACAGCGTTCATTTATGCCAATATGCATGGGCGCCCGTATGCAAAATTTTAAGGGGGGGTCAGATATTTTCCCCATGGTTTAGCAGGATATTTCCCCATGGAAACCGATTTCAGTGCAGATTAGAGTTATTAAAATTTGACATTTTCAATAACTTATTCATTAATGGCTGGAGAATAAATGATTTTGCATTTTTTTTCAAAGAAAAAAGGGACTAAAAGCTAGAAAATTCTAATTTTTAAAGAGGCTTGAGTCTACACTTGCCCCCCCCCCCCCCCCCAAATGGGCGCCAATGCCGTTATGAGATTTTCATCTTTTGCGCATCTGCAGAAATTTAAAAGAAAAAAAATCAGTAAGTAATATTTTATTTACTCGCTTTGTTTGTTCAAACCGCGGTAAAGAGGGTTGTTCATAACAAGATTTAGTGCACAATAATGAGCTTAAATTGACTGAATGCTAAATTAACCTAACTAAATGCATTATCTCTGAATAATTGAAGCTGAAAAAGGTCTCTAAAAGTGTTATTTAAAAAAAAATAAAGGCTGAAGACCGTTTGTTTAGCATCAAACAAAGGGTATTTTCACGATGGCGTCGCAGTAATATCCCAAACATTTTGCAGAAAGTGTTGCCAAAAGAGTTTTTAGAATATTTGTGATGGCACTAATGGATCGTCACTGTGGAGTGACATCGAAGGACGCCTATCCGAAATAGAAAATAAGAGACATTCTAGAAGAAAAAAAAAAACATTATTTTTTGATCTTCTCTGCAGGAAAACTAAAATAAACGCATCACACAGCATTGTGTCTCGTCAAAAAAAAAAAAAAAAACTCAATGCGAAGTAGGAAAAATTTGCTGTACATTATTGAACGGTGAAGTTTATTGAAAATTATTGTTGGTATTACAAACGTTTTTATTGTTCTTCAATTTGCACTATATTTAGATTTTATACTTACTTTATTGTTATTGCTATAAGTCCAGCTTGAAAGACCCAAGTCCCATTCGTGTAGCAAGTGTTACTACTTTTATCATCTGATGTATCGTATCAGAAAAGGTGAGGTTTTTAATGGGGAGTAATTCCTAAACAACGAATAATATTAGTTTGAATTAAGTTCCATTGAATAATTTCACTAACAGACAAAATTACACTATATGACCAAAAGTATTGGGACACTTTTAAAAATTCACATTTTTTCGGGATTTTTCGAGAAATAAAGGGCCAATTGCTCTGTAATTTTTTTCACATAAAAAGTATACTCTAGCTGCCATTTTCCAACAAAAATTAAGTCTACTATGCGTTTAGGGGACTAACAACAAATTGAGGAAACAAAAAATGATTTTTGATCATCTTTCATTGTAAACAGCTGGGAATTAGCTTAAAATTTCAGAAATAAGTGAAAAATCTATCGAAAATTTATTTTTGTATTTTCGTGAAATCTTTCTTATACCCACGGAGATATAAGCATTTCTTTCAAAAATGCAAACTTTTTCTGAAAAATTTCGGCTCATATCACGCAGAGTTTTTCGTCAAACGTTTCTAAACTTTCAGAATGTATGACAGTATATTAGAGAAGCATAATAATAAAATTTGAAGTTAAAATATTGAAAATTTAATAAAATATGAATGTTTAAAGCAATTAATTTTTCACTGCGCATGCGCGAAAGATAGTAATTTATAACGTTTATAATCCAAACCTCAGGTAAATCCTACAACTCAAAAAAATTTCCCCCTCAATGTCTTTAAAATTTCAAAAGTTATCAGCGATCTAATGAGCCAAATTTCTATAATTCTTGGATAGGCGACGAATGGTAAGGAGTCGTTCACAAACTGGCGGCTACACTTTCCAGCTATTGTTGCAGAGTAATTCACGATAAGAACGGATTATTTGCGAATGATCTCTTACTATTCGTCGTCTAACCAAGAATTATTAAAATTCGGCTCATTAGATCGCTGATAACTTTTTAGACTTTAAAGATATCAAGATGGAATTTTTTTATGAGATGTAGCACATATCTGGGCTTCCGATTATGAAGGTTATAAATTGCTATTTTTCACGCATGCGCAGTGAAAACTTAATGCTTTCAACTTTTATATTTCATTAAATTTTCAATATTTTAACTTTAAATTTTATTATTATATTTCTTTAATATGCTGTCAAATATTCTGAAAGTTTAGTAACGTTTAACGAAAAACTCCTGTGTGATATGAGCCGAAAACCTTTAAAAAAATGCATTTTTGAAAGAAATGCTTATATCTCCATGGGTATAAGAGTTACCTTCACAAAAATATAAAAATAAAATCTAGATAGATTTTTAACTTATTTCTGAAATTTAAAGCTTATTCCCAACTATTTACAATAAAAAATGATAACCCCCCCTTTTTTTTTTTGTTTCCTCAATTCGTTATTCGTCTCCTAAATGAATAGTAGACTTAATTTTTGTCGGAAAATGGCGGCTAGAGTACAACTTTAATGTGAAAAAAATTACAGAGCAATTGGTCTTTTCTTTCTCTAGAAATCCATAAAAATGTGAATTTTTGAAAGTGTCCCTATACTTCTGATCACCTAGGGTACATGCTTGAACAAGCAATCCCAACAAATTAGCAGATCTTGTCTTGTAAAGTTATTTTTCATTTTCACACTTTTAACACCAGAATCTAACTTTATTTAGGAATATAATATTAAATTCCAACCTTATGCTATTTGCACCCATTTTGCTAACCATTTGCATAACTTACAGGGTGTCCTAAAAAAGACTGAAAATTGACTTCAAAAATTTATAACAGGAGAACGGTTATTGATAAAAAACAAATCCTTGCAGAAAATTCACGTGGTGGGCGCTTAAATTTTTACCCCTCAGCGTTCCAAACTTTAGTTTTCAATAGATGGCGCTGCACATAGAAAGCCAGTCGGTCAAAAAAGAAGAATTGAAATTCACCAATTTTTTCTCCGATTGCGGCATTTGATTACAGCCGACGATTGTTTAAAAATATTTTTTTGTTCTTTTGTTCATTATTTTCGAAAAATTATGATGTAATTTTCTACATTTTTTTTAATTTCTACTATCTTACTATCTGCAGCGAAATTGCTTTCTATTGGAAAATGTTTCAACTAAAATTTGGAACTCAGGGGGGTGGGGGATTTATGGCCCACCACATGAATTTTCTGCAAAAATTATCTTTTTAACATTTACCGTTTTCCTGTTATAAATTTTTGAAAACAATCAGTCTTTTTCAAGACACCTTGTAACTCTGAACATACGAGTAGTAGGTGCTGTGTCCTCCGTAGCAAGACCACGGCGAGATGGCAGATGACCTTAAAGCGGAAACATCATTTGTATCATTTGCAATAAGGGACCATTCATTGGTTACGTAAGGAGGATTTTGGCTATTTTTGACCCCCCCCCCCCCATATAAGAGTACGTGAGATTTTTCAAACCCCTCCCCCTATTCTTACGTAAGATTCCCTTTCGTTTTTCAAAATAATAAGATGTTGTTAGAACAGGATCAGTTACACTAAAATTCCTAGTTTGAGGTAAATCAAAGATTTTAATTTTCAAATATATTATATGATGCGATACTAATTATAAATAAAACCTGCAATGAATACTGCGATTCTTTAATTATATTTTTACTATTCATTCTTTGTAAAACAAGTAAAAAACAGCTCATTCTAATACGTTTTTAACCTTCCAGAAGCAAATGAAATATGATCTCTTTCAAACCACTTGAATACACGATTTCTAATATAAAATACCGATTTGGAAAATATTACGTAAGATTGGGTTTGACCCCTTGCTCCCCCCAAAGTAAGGGTATGTAGAGATTTTTCTAACCATTCTTCTCCTATCGGGACATCTTACGTAATTAAAGAATGACTCCTAAGTAGAATTAGCCAGAAAGCGCCGAGTAGTAAAGTTGCGTTATCACTGATCCTGTTTATCACAAAATATGAACAAACATCCTATTACAAATGATGTTTCCGCTTCAAGGTTCTGCCGTCTCTCCGTGGTCTAACTTTACAACAAACAAAATGATAGGGTGAGTAATACGCACCTCACAAACAAGCATTTTAGTTTAACATACGAAAATGGTAAGTTTAATTTATTGCTATTATACCAACTGATGGAAAATTTCAGTTATAAAAGATTGATCTTACTTAATAGGACAAAATAATAATCAACACCAAACTTGTTTCTTACCTTTTGTTCCCTTAGTCGGGTCATTAATAAATTCATTCGAAACATCCGCTAAAAAAACCTGTTAAGATCGAGGTTTACAAGGTAAAATCGACTCCGCTTACTGTTGAAGTAGATTAAAATGTAGCCTATGTTACTCGGGCCATAATAACGAATCAATTGACTAACACTATGTTCATAAAAATCGGACGAGTAGTTTAGGCGCTACGTTGGAACTAAACGTAAATGCAAAGACTGATAAAATTTTAAAAACATCGTCTTCTAGTGTTAAGATGTATTCTATGTTACTTGGGCCATAATAAAGAATCGATTGACACCTTATTTATCGAAATCGGATGAATAGTTAAGTTGATACAGTGGAACATGCGTAAATACAAATATATACATAAACTGCTAAAAATCATAACCCTTCCTTTTGGATTCGCCGTAGTCGGGTCAATATACGGGCCGAATAATCTTCGATCAATTTGAACAGGATCGCCCATTGAGTTTAAAATACCGTAAATGTGGCATATGTTGGAAATAAAACGGCAACCTGTTTCAATTTTCCTCTTATCACTTCTTTTAAATAAAATAGAGCATAAATGGGAAGAAAGCCAATGGAATCCTTTGTCACCTGCAATTATTTCAAGCAAATATGGCATATTTATGCATGAATTATCTGCCGTGTTATTGCATTAATTATACATCCAACTGATTTATTTAATCATTTCAACATCTGTAACGAAAATTTCATCATTTTATCAAGAGCATACATCACATTTTTCTCGTTTTGGATCTATTTGTGAATATAATTAAAATCACTTTAGTCGATCGATATTCTCTGTTTTCTTCTATTCCGGTGTAAACCAGAAAACTACGACAAGATTATCCCCAATTAAATCATCCCGTTCAGCATATTAATGATGAAACCACGAAACGTGTTAATTTGGCAGCTTTCACAATTTTGAATTTCATAGCTCTTGGTTTTATCGCTTGTGTATATTTCTCACTGCCTTATCTAATTGATTTAGGATCGTAATAAAAAGTTACAGCCGGAATGTTTTACATATTCTAACGAAGGGGTATTCAATCTTTTATACTTTGGAATACGCTTTGAGCTTGCCGTTTTCAGGAAGAAATATCTTGATAAAAAACAGAAATAAATACGATATCAAAAGTTTATCGTACTCGAACTTACAAAATTGTAATTGCATCTCCATTTTTTAACGATACAAACATTGTAATAATATTATGACTGCTAAGGTAGCTAATGGGGTTTTCTAAAACATTTTCGATCAATAAAAAACAAAGCAACAATAGTTTAAATTATAACGTTAAATGTAAGTTTTAATTGTAACTTTTTTAACGGCTTGACTGTGATTGTCTTCTATTGCAAAGTATTTTTATGCCAGGAAAAATTTTATTCCATTCATGAAATATTTGTTTGTTTCTATTTTTGCAAGCAAACCTAGTTTAAAAATTCGGTCAATAGTAAAAACTGAAACCTTACTAAATGTTTGGTGCTTTGATGAGGCAAATAGCGATAATTTGCGAAACTCCTGTTTAGGTTCCAGGGAATCCTAGTACTCCGCAGAAACCAGGTTGAGGTCCTCGGCACTAACTTATTTCCTGTCGGATAACAAAATAAAAGTTTGATTTAAATTTTAATATTATTTTCATACAAGTTCATTTAAACCATTTACTTAAAGCGTAATAAACTACTTAATTTCTGCGCAGTATAATCATATTAAAATAAATTCTTATATGAAAAAAAAAAGAATTTTTATTCATTTATTTATTTTTCAGAGCTAGGTTTTCCAATTTAGTAAGTGGATTGCATACATACCACTTTAAAGAGTTGTTGTTTAAACTTACAAGAGAGGGAGAAAAATGTAAATTTGACGATGTTTTTCCAGGAAATTTAATTTTAATGAATAAATTCGATTGCTTTGTTGTATTTCAATTTGCTAATGAAAATAACATACTTTTCGAAGATGTTTATTTACGTTTACTGCATCAAATTAAGAACATAAAAAAAGTCTCTCTTCTGTTTACCGTAAGCAAATAAACAATTATTTGACAAAAAAAAATTGTTTTGTGCACGCTTATTTTAATGATGTTTGACGACATCTCCTCTGAAGCTATCAATTTATGACCTTAGAATTTTTCAATCTGAACCATTTTTTTGAGACAGATCATTAAAAAGCGACCGGGGCTGTTTTTAAAATTCCTAAATAAGGCTGTTTTCACTCAATGTTCTTTTTTGTTTACCTATTCCAAAGGATGGTTACAAAATAAAGGACACAAAGACTCATTGTAACTCCATTGGAACGAAAAAAGTTGTTTTCATCTTGTGAAGTTTTTTAATGAGCCGTGTTTTTCACATGAAAAAGAGAGCTTTTTTTAATGGCATAATCGTACATGCAGGGGTGGATACAGACTATTATTGTAGGTAGGGGTCATACTGAGGAATGACCTCCCTCCCCCTCCAGGAATGGACCTACGATTTTTTGGACGAAATACTTCTAAAACTGTTTGAGTGCCTATAAAAAGCACCTAATTGGCCAAGAATAATGAAAATAACATGGCAAAAACATTACTAATTAACTTTATAAGCAATGAAAAGAAGTAGTATTTCAAATATTTAATTTTAAAAAAATTAATAAAATGAAAAGATTACTGATGTCTTTTACATTTTTTTCATGAAGTGTTTGAACACAATGTGGAAGGATAATATTATCGACGGTTTAGGGGTGGTTGATCCACCCTTGCGTACCTGTAGAGGCAGTTTTTAAAATCATATCTAAAAATTGATTTGCTCTATTAAATTAAGTCATTTTAATAAAATGTCGAAATTGTGTTTAACGGTTTTTTTAACTGTTTGTTGTACTATACAGTATACATTATTTTTTCTTCTACATTAATATGTTTTTGGTTTCTTTAAGTTGTTGTAAATAAAGTGATCATAACTAAAATAATGCAGGATTTGTGGAATTAAAGTTGTTGTTTTTTCTTGCCGTCCACTATCTTAGTATGATTTCTCTGTTCAGTTTTACTCTTGACATTTTACAAAAAAAAAAAAAAAAAAAAAAATCACATGGGACATTTTTGAATACTTTGGTCGAAAATATTAAGTAATTATTAAAATTTTCTAAATAATACGAAGCAGAAATTCCTACCAATGCAAATTTTGTATTGGTAGATATCTGTAAGAAAGTAGTAAAAATGAATAAATTGCCAGACCCTAGCTGTGTGAAGGTACTAGGAGATCTAACTACAATTGTATTAGAATAATTCAGAAAGTCTCATACTTTAAACATAGAATTATCGTAAATTTACCGTTTTAAAGAGAAAATACTGTCCAACCACGGATTGTATGAAATTTCCAAACGTCCAGATAAGACGAATCTATCTGAATGAGGGGGAAAAGTAAAAATTTGATGCGCGTATTCCGCTCATTTGAATGAGACTCTGCTTCTGCAAAAGCTGACATCGCTAAAAATAATAGATTTGTCCATTTCCAGCTGTAAAACGGATGTTTGTCTTTCCATACAATCCTTGGTCAGACAGTACTTTTATAAGTAAATTTCAAAAGCTCGCTAGAGTAGAGAACTAGAAATCATTAGAGAAGATGGGGTATAAGAACTTCTTAATAATAATATTCTGTTAGTGAGATTTTTAATAAATTTTTGTAATTATCAACTTATTTATATGCATTTCCTTTAAAAACCTCGGAATACCTTTTAGTATATATAGCTTAGTAGGGAAATGTGGGGCAAAGTGAAAAGGTGAAATATTTACCATGCTTTTAACACCACTTATCTGGTAACATTTTAACTATGTAGTAATAGATGTAATCTAGTCAAGAGAAAAATTACCTCTGAAAATGAAAAAGTATTATTGCACGAGCAATTTTCAAGAAAGATATTCATACTTTAATATTTTGATTCAAGTAAAAAACTAGTTTTGCTATTTTTAAATGATAAAGTTTTAGTTATTAAAATTATAAATATTAATTGAGACCTTATATTATTCGTTGCAGTATTTATTTATTTAATATTAAGTTTATTTTTATTTTAAATATTGTGTACAATTTGTCAAGTGCAAGAGGGGCAAAGTGAAATAGTTCATTTCGCTTACTTATTCAATTTTTTATTAAATCACTTACGTACTCATTTATTAATTAACTTACTTACATTCTTTCATTTAATAATTCACTTATTTTTTTATACGCTCACTATTTTATTCACTCATTTAGTATAACTAATCTATTAATTATTTTATTAATTTATTAATTTCATTATCTATTAACTTCTTCGTGGTTTCTTTTATTTACTGATCCATTAGACTACAAATATTTTTAATTATTAAATTTAAAATATTTATTAATTTTAAAAATAATTATTAAATATTAAAAATTAATTATTAATTGGCAAAAATAATTATTAATTTCATTATTTATTAACTTCTAATTCAAAAAATATTTTTAGAATTAATATTAACTATTAATTCTAAAAATATTTTTAATTAGTAAATTAAAAATATTTATGAATTTTTAAAATAATTATTAATTAATTAAAATTAATGAATTAATTAATTTTTATTAAAAATAATTATTAATTTCACTGTCTATTAACTTCTTCGTGGATTCTTTTATTTACTGATCCATTAGAATAAAAATATTTTTAATTATTAAATTAAAATATTTTATCAGAAAAATATTTTGTTTTTTAATTTTCCCCCGGTGCGAAAAAAGAGTGAAAAATTTGCCCTTTTTAAGAAGGCACAAATTACGGCCAAAATTTAAAAATAATATTTCAAAGCACGTTTTATTTTTAAATACATTGTTCTTTCTTTGTGTACCGTAATTTTCTAATCAAATTTCCAATTTGTTCATTTTGAAAAAAGTAAGTTGTCTTAACTATTTCACTTTTGTCCCTCATTCCCCTACGAGGCATATCAATATGATCCTTTTTAATATGCGTGCATTTCTTCCCCTTAACGGAGAAAATTGTTTTAATGCGGAAGCTCTCAAAGTTTTGACATAAGATTAGTGATGTTTTGACAAACTTTATAAGCGCATTTAATACAGTGAATATTGTTAATACGACTCAACAATTTAGTCATGCGTATTTTTACGCTTTATAGTTGGAAAAAAAATAGCAGCTTGGGAAATGAAGAAAAAAAAGGCAATTGAATATATTATTTAATATTATATTTGGGTATATGTATTTAAAGAGAGTCGGAACCCTGTGTGCAGGTAATGTTAAATTGCTAATCTTTATGTAACTTTTCTAAAAACGTTGTAATACTAGAAACTCTAAATTTTTAGTGTTTTCAAGAGATATCTAAGAGTCTACTGAGGCGAAATTTTATGGCAATTCTGTTTTGTTTTTTTTTCATAATGTTTTAAGCTTTTACCAGTAGTCACCGTTTTTGACGATAAAATATGTTTCGGAAAAAGTGTGAACTTCAGTATAATTATCAACGTATAAATAATATGTGGTGAACATTTCAAAATAATTCGAAAAGTAGTTTTCTTGAAAATGGAACATGCGTTTTTTAAAATTGACGCTAAGAGAAAATTGCGTTTGAAAGTTACACTGTACGTACATTTTAATATACTCCTGCTTCATTAATATTTAAATTAAGTTACAGTAAACTCTCGATTATCCACGAAATAGGGTGGCACGGTAACCACGGAAAAGCGAAAACCGCGGATAATCGGAATAATAGGTAAAAAACGATACTACTGTATACAATAGCTAAAAAAATATGAATAACACACTTACACGTGCTTTTAAATTATAGCTAAAAACATTGCTGCATCCATCTACCAACCTTAAATGTAAGACATATACATATGTAAAAGCCAAAAGCGAACAATAACAGAATCATAAATTTAAACGAGCTGATTTGTGCATCATATGACTTCCTTTTACTTCAATTTAATGTCATTTTCCCATTATTGGTAATTTTAATGTGGTTCTCTCTAAATATCACCAACAGTGGCCAAATTGAAACCAGATTTTTAAAAAAAATCGCCAAATTTGTAGCCAAGTTGGGACAAAACTCGGTAACCAAAAGACTGGCGATATATCGCCAAGTGTCCGACAAATTATAACACCACTTGAGTTTACATCGAATTAACAATGATTCCCCCCCCCCAAAAGGGGCAAAAGACCCCCTTAGGAACATCCAACTGCAATCAAAAAGGAAGGTGCACAACTAGACTCCACTAGGAGTCTACGTACCAAATTTCAACTTTCTAGGACATACCATTTTTGAGTTATGCGAGATACATATGCACGTACACACATACGCACATACATACATACGTACGGACGCCACGAGAAAATTCATTGTAATTAACTCGGCTGTCGCCAAAATGGATATTACGGGTGTCTGTACGTTCCATAGAATATATCCACGTGTGGTCGGGTCGAAAAAAATACTCAACATTCATTCGGGGGTGAGAAAAATGGAAATTAAGGCCGATTTTCGAGTGAAATTCTTTTCGCGAATACAATACTTCCTTTTTTGTAAAAGGAAATAAAAACATTTAATGGCCGTTAAAAAAGTAGTGAAAAAACCCACGGATAATCCGAACCGTGAATTAACTGCCGTCGATAATCGGGAGTTTACTGTACGTTTAATCTACAACGAAACATTAATTGATTGTCACTTGAAAGCTCTTGATTTAGATATTTTAAATGTATTCAAACTGAAAAAATTGTTTTTAGTTTTTTGGGTACTAGCTCCCCTTAAATACAGTTTATCAGAAATTTTAAATATTTTGAAAAATGAAACAGTAAACATCTCTTATTTTCTTTCCATCTCCCTTCTCATCCTCAGAAACATGTTTTTCGTGCAATTAATCACTCTTATAGTCTTTACTGTGTTCATTTGTATATCGCTCCTCTTAAAAACCGAGGAGCATTTTCATGCCATGAAAAAAAAAAAAAAGATATTGCATAAGATACATTTTTGTTCCCGTAGGTTTACTCGTAGGGACAGCTTCTTTATGATGGCCAAGGACGCTGCGGAGTTGCAGGAAAAAAAAGCTTTTGCATCTCCTCCGGGATTAAAAGTTCCAACTGCTGCTATTGTACCACCCCTATCATCCAAGGAAGATACTTCAGGGCAGTACATGACAGAGAGATTCAAGGAGGTAATGAATTTGAAGTTTGACTTTCACATTTTAGAAAGAATAATTAAAATTTAGCAGCTAGACAGTTTAAAATAAAGGTCAACTTTTCACCGATAAAGTGATAATTCATGGACCTTAGGGGGGCTCTTCTTTCAGTGGCGGGCAAACTGATTGCGAACAGACAGTCTCTTTTTTTTTTCTTTTAACAAAATCTGCGTTCAACCCAGAGCTAAATTTGGTTCAACATGAATGTTATCGTAATTGCCAATGGCGGTCATGTGCTGATAAGGCAACATGGCAATTCGTATCACGTCATGTGAAGATATTGCACTAAACGTTTTGCAAGGTGAAGGAGAATCTGTCTTGTATTTATCCCTTTTCTATGCTGCAAATTAAAGCTGATATTGAATTTTTATTACTGATTACGTGCAAAAACCATATCAGTTGTTAAATAAACTGACGTGTAGCAAGTAAATGTAGAACAGTGTTTAGAACGCTCATTCAAAGTTCGAAACCAGCTCCGATGGATTTAGCATTGAAGATGGTTTCCTGACTTACTTTTGCTGAGAAAAAAAAAAAAAAAACATGACATTGAAATGAATAAATACCTTTCTGAAACAAAGTAACAGTAATTGTTCTTTACCTGCGTGGTTTATAACTGCTAATATAACATTTAATCGTTTATCGCAAAATTACATTCTCTAATTTTCACTAATATATTGGTACTTGGGAAAAACACCATTGCAGTGGTAAAATTTACCTCCAATATGGTGGTTTCAGCTAAATTTAACAAATACTTTGATGAAAGATTAAAGTTTAATCTAACTGTACGGTTGATTGAAATTTCCACAACTGTACTTTAACACTCACAAAATCGGTATGTTCACTTAAATACGTAATCGGTAGGAAATTTAACTTTGCTTTGGTTTGAACAACACATTTGTTCGTTGTTTGTCCGTTTGGATGCTAAATTTCAGAACGCGCGGCAAAAATTCTTTGATACATTACGTTGTCAATAAAAATGAAAAAAAGTACTACAACTTTTAATCATTTGTTGAATTTTTGGTTACAATTACTGTTGCTATTTTCTTCTATTTTCCAACAAGAAATCATATAATGAATGAAGTTTTTGTTGTATTCTTAAAGAGAATTCGAATCCCAAATTTCGTAGCTCGAGTGCATCTGATGATACCATCCAACATGCTTAGGCCACACACTATTTCTTTCTGTTTTTTATATCGTTAGGCGTACTGGCACAACCTGTCCATCTGTAACGAAGAAGACGAGACTGTCATCCATCCACCCATTGAGGTGAAAGTGGAACCGGCTCGCGAGAAGAAGAAGAAAAAGACGTCCATGCTGCAAAGGGCGCTTTCTGAGCGGACGCGTTCGCGTCGTCTCACGTACCAGACTTCGACGGAAGAGTCCAGGACTGGACTAGGAACCGAAAAGTATCCTTACCTCGAGACAGAGCAGCAGAGCAAGCGGCCCTCTGAGACACCAAAGGTGCCCACGGTGAGTGAGGAATGTTAAAATTAAATTTTAGCCTCTTTGTCAAGCAGCAAAGTATGAGTTCTCAATCTTTCTAACTTTTCTACCACTGCCCCCTCCCCCTTGAACACTGATGTTAAGTCATGCACCTCTCTTCTACGCTAATACCATGTGCGGTCAACACAGTCAGTGCAGTAGGAATTTAAAACTGAAGTTGGTTAGTATAGCTGAAATTGGCCTTCTGAAACAATCGTTGGTAAGTTCGTACATAAAGCTCGAAATTGTACGTATTTCTTTATTTTGAACGTATTATTAATAGAACATTTGAAATCAATGATCCAATATTTAAGTAGAAAGTAATTTGAGATAATCAGGAAGTAACCTGGGACCAAGATAAGGTTGGCGTATAACTTCAGTTACTTTCATAACGCCAGTGGGACAACTGACGCTGTTTGTCGTTGACAAGTTTTTATATATTTTTTGTAACTGTAACAGACAAATTGCTCCTCTGGTCAATGTGCCTTGCTCAATATTTTGGCTTTATGCCAATGCCGAAAATCCAGATTCAGTGAAATATGTAGAAGAAAACTGAAATAAAATCCTCAAAGAAAAGAGAAACATTTTGAAAACATCTAAATGTGACTGCCAACTTGAGCGTATTTCAACTTTTTCCATCTAATTTTTTTAAACATTCACGCCACCCTTTAAATTCATCTGCGTCACTTTAAGGGTCGTGCCCCTCGTGTTGAGAACCCCTATCCATATATATTATTTCTGCAGCCTGTTTTTGGTTTCTACGCGAGATTTTCCTCAATTCTTGATCAATTTCTTTGATTTACACCTTATTTTAAAGCTTATCGTGCAGGCTACTGACGAAAAATAGACCCATGGTCTAAAAATTGTTTTATCGGGCAAAAAAACCTGTTTTAAAGAACCAGAATGAGGTTTTCGGTTAAATTTATAACTTTAACTTGCACAGTTACCGACAGAGCTGAATAGCTTGATCGGCAGAGCTTTCGACTGGTAACCAGGAGAATGCGTGTTCGGGCCCACGTCCGGACAATCTGCATCAAAAAATTAGTAAAATATCGCGCATTACATAAACAATGAATAACAAATATTAGGGAATACATGAGGTTGAAACGCTCCTAGCTTTTATGAAAACTTGATGCGACACGGAGCTAAATTGATACTCAATTGTAAGGTTTTTTTTTTAAGCTTTGGCTCCGGGGAAGAAAATAAAAGCATAATGTAAGCGAAAATATAAGTATCAGGTTTAAGATTTCAGACTACATTGGAATTGTTTTTTGTTCAGTAAAATATAATAAATCGCATGTTGAAATATAGATTCTTCTAATGAGTTTTTGACTCTTTGTATAAATAAAAAAAATACTACCTCAATTTAAAGGGTAATATATATATTTTTCTTCTTTTTGCAAAAAAACAAATAGCGTATCACATTTTTACTACAGTTGAAAAGCTACGCCTAAAAAAGAACTTAGTTAAATTTATTTTGTATTTTAACCGTGCTGTTAAATGATGAACACGTGCTGTCATCTAAGTCATAACGGTTCAAACAGCCTGCGAAAACAAATTGTAAAAATTTGCAAAAATAAAAACACTTCTCGGCAAAAAAAAAAATTTAATTACCTGTGGGTTTTTTTGTTTTTTTTTTTTTTTCGGTAGAGCGTTCGGCTATAAGCTGTCTGAACTTCGGGCCAATCGGGCTGTCCGACATAATAGCAAATTTACAGTAATATTACGCATTACATGTACTTATAACATACAACAGATAACACACGTAATAAAATTAATGCAGTGGGTATGCTATTTGGTGTTTCGACTCCTTTATGCAGGCTACAGTTATCATTCAGATAAGTTGACTGCTAATCGAAGGGTGTTCTTCCCTTTTTTTTAAAGCTTTGATTCCGTCCAGACCACTGAGCATAATATAAGCATAAAAAAGTATTAGATATACCTCAAGGGAATCCTTTTTGTGCAGAAAAACATTTTCATTGTATGCTGAAATGTAGATTTTTCTAATAGCCGTTTTCGAACTTTTGTACAAATGAAAATATACTACGCCAAATTAAAACTACGAGTTTCAACCAGTAAATCTTTAATTATTTATTCGAATACGATATAAAACATTAAGATTATTATCAACTTCATTAGTAAGAAATCATTTTCTACTCCTCTTCTTTCGGCTGAAAAAAAAAAACATTTTGTCTACGTTTAAAAAATTACACTTAAAAAACGGACTCAGTTCAACTGGTTTTGGTTTTGAATTTTAAGTGTTCGATTAAAAGAAAAACAAGTGCTGGCTTTTAAGCCGTACAGGTTAAAGAAGCCTGCTATGGGCAATTGTTGAATATTCAAAAATAAAAACTTATTTTTTCAACCGAATGTATTACTTCTCTAGAATGTTTGTTTCAATCGCTACGTGGAATCTTCCTCATTCTTTAATCAAATTCCATGTTTTACGAATAATTTTAAATCGTCATGCTGGCTAATGACAAAACATAGATGCATGATCTTATTATATTTTTTTCGGCGAAAAACCTTTTAACTGTGTTTTATTACGCATTCCTTCAATGAATAGCATTCGAAAAGGAAGGCATAGTTGCTAGGTTTGTTGGAGCGTCGTACTGTTAATCAGAATGGCGCCAGTTCGAATCCGTACCACTAAATATCTCTTTAATGTTTCTTTTTTTCCGTCAGATGCTCACATGGGCAGGACTGTATTTGCCACAACCTGTTTTTTCACATGCAAAATTACTGATTTTTCACGTGTTACTCAGACAACACTTTAAATGATATTTATATTTGCATTGAAAATACGTACAACCAAAAGGAGAGCGATGATCAAATTATTACAACGTTGTATTTAACGAGGTTTTGTTACTGATGTCTTCAAATTACATGCCTTCTCTTGTGCGCTTATTTTTTTCCGTTTACTTTTTTCGGTTTTTCTTCATAATATTCTTTCTTTGAAATTTTTAAAGAGCAAAATGCCTTATGAAACGATTCGAAGTACAGTGCGGAGTTCCGCACGGGTCGACTAGTAATAAAGTATTTTTATAGCACAATATGTCCCGGCAAAGTTACTGCGAGGTCACAAGTGACAACGTGACAGGATTGCAACGTCTCAAAAGAGTCACGTTGTTTAGCATTTGTGACATGTTTCCTAAGGTTTCCCGGAAAACCAGTCTCAGGTTTCTCCGAGCTGTGGAAGTGGCCGAATATCAGTTAATGTTAACCTCTGCGCACCGACCGTGTCATGGGAAAAATGGTACGCGATTAAGTTTTGTTGCTAAACCAACAAAATCTCTTGAGGAGACTAACAAAATGATTCGTCAAGCTTACGGGACTCTTCTCTGACATACTCACAATTTTTGAGGTGATTAAAGATTTTTAAAGAGGACCGGGAAGAGATTCAAGACGAACAACGCTCTGGGCGGCCGTCAATCAGCATAACCGACAACAATGTAGCTCGTGTTCCTCAACTGTTGGACTTTGACCGTCAATTGACTATCAATATGATTGCCAATGAACTGAACATGTTGTCTACTGCTGTGTTTCGTATTGTTACTCCAGATTTAGCGATGAGAAAAATGTAAGGCAAGATCGTCCCGAAGCGCCTTGCCACAACGCGCTGCGAGTCCGCAAGTTCCTGGCTAAACACCAGATGAAAACGCAGTTACATCTCCCCTATAGTCCTGACGTCGCCATGGCAGACTTCTTTTTGTTTCCTCAGATTAAAGCAGACCTGAAAAGATCCAAATTTTTATCCATATAAGAGATTCAATTAGCCGTGACGAACACCTTTCAGGGCGCTTACCAGTCCTGTCAGAGACGCTGAAAAAAATGTGTAGTAGCCCAAGGACATTACTTTGAAGAATTATAAGTGTTTGTGCAAATCTGTGCAATAAACCACTTTAAAAAATAATTCCATTACTTTTGGAATAGACCCTGTACATTAGAAGATAATGAGAAGAACGAGTTTCCTTAATATTTCATGGAGCTTTTGACTTTTTTTTTTTTTTTTTTTTTGTAACTTTTGTTTTCTTAAGCGCCAATTTAGTTTCATTTTGTAATATGTTTCCTTTTATTTGACTTTTTTTTTCAGTTTCTGTACGTGCGTTATTGCCTTAAAGTATCTGATATTTAAAAAAATATTTCTGCATGAATAAAAGACAGTCTAAGACAAATAAGATAGCTAAATCAGCTGAAATGACCTCAAAGAAGATATAACTCTTCAACTAAATAACATTGTTTAGACCTGCCAAACAAATGATACCTTTCTTTCTCGATAAATGAAATCCAATAATCTGTGACCCAGCGCTGCAGCCGTGATTTAGCCCATTCACCTTCCCGAAAATGGGGCAAATTCTTTTTATTCTATTGGAGACACTTCTTTGATGCGTCTTTTCAGAGGTGGAGAAGCAACTGAATCTTATGAATGGATGTCACATTTAGGTCTACTTCCGACCGAAATGTGGCGTTTCCTTCGCGAATTGGGACATTATCTTTCTGAGATCCGACCTTTCGTTGGTTACGAAAGAGCTGCTCATTGATGACGTGAATGATCAGTTACGTTATTTCTTATGGACTCTTCTGCAAAGTATGTCAACAGTGTAATTAGGACAAGATATTACATACATACATGTTTTATGTAAAAGTAGATATAGAAAGTTTATCGCAAAGCAAAAGTTATCACAAAAATATACACAAAAGAAGACGTTAATAACAAATTATTTCCTTACAAATCATCGTCGAAGATGCTTCAGATGTATGCTTACTTATAGAACTTCATATTTCACTCGTTTGGTGCGAATCCAGTACCACTTAGATGGGTCGGAATCATGAGCTAGGTGCGCTAGCACATTACGTGAAAAACGTTTTCTAATGCACGGGTTCGGAAACTTTTTCAACTAATGTCATTCCTTTTTGTGTATCATTCACTATGCATACCTGCCACCGAAAACATTTTTTAGTTTTGTTAAAGTGTTAGTAAATAACATTAGTTAAATTTTAAACTGTTAAATCCTAGAACCCATAGGAAAATCTGTATCTATATAGAAATTTATTACCTGATGTATTGCTGCTTATGGTATGCCTGCCACATACTGATTTCGTAGTATTGTTTTGCTAAGTGTATAGTTGACTTATAGCGGAAAGAACCTCATTTATTAGTCGTTTCCTTGTGTATGTGTTGTGTTGATGCCAATTACCCTCACTTTTTAGACACGTAGTCAGGGCTTCCTAATCAGAGATCACAGGAAGTCTGATTAGGAAGCCCCCGGTCACAGGAAGTCACTGTGACCTTTCAAAAAATTTTTGGGTTTGGCAAATACTGTTTTGAATTTTTTAGAACTTTGCGGAGAAATTTGGAGTAATAATGTTATATTGATTTTTTAATCGTGTCTAAGTATCTTCTCATTAGACATAAGCATGTAGGCAAGGGTGGATTCAAGGGGATGGTAATGGGGATCATGACTCCCCCCCTGAAAGTAAATATTTGAACTACTACTTCTTTTCATTGCGTATGTAATAAGTTTGTAATATTTATGCCCCATTAGGTGCCTTAATTTTCGCACATTCGGTGCCTTTTATTGACCTCCAAGTAGTTTTAGAAATTTTTCATACACAAAACCATACGTTCGTTCATGAGGGAGAATCTGTCCTCAGCATTACCCCTCCTAAGATGGTAGTTTGTATTCGCCCCTGTACATGGTCTTGTTCGTAGTTTATCATTTGGTAAAATTCGGAGTTTCATTCGATAAATTGTGAATTTGCGTCCCTCCAAGCAATCTGAGCTCGGAACGCCCCTGTATGTGCCCATCATGGTATAGCCCAGGTTAACGCAGAGGGTTTCATACTGCAACTACAGACGGCAGGTTGACGACAAATCCAGAATTTTCTGAATAAAAACAATTAGAAAGTTGCTTATGTATAAATCACGAGAATCATAATTTTAAAAAAAGAACAAAACATGACGCCATTAAAGACACGAAGCTATCTTAACTGTTCCTTGCTTTAAAGTTTGCTCTATTAATGTAAAAAAAAATGTGACTTTTATTGTATAAATAAAAATTGTTTACGTAATTTTTAAACGTCATTGGATCTCATATTGTAGACTGGAAAGTGGTTCTTTCATGTTTTCTATAAATCCTTATGTAGATAACTTTTTAAAAAGAAAAATTTCGACTGCAAGTAATCACTTTTCTTACACAGAAATTCGTCCCCATTTCTAAAACAAAAGAAAGCAAACTTTCTTTTTCAGAAATCAAATCTTCAATATAAGCTTTTTTACTATTCATTTTAATACCCAGAAGTAACAAGTTTAACCACACGGAAAAAGTAATCAACTGGAAATAATTTAATCATACCAAAGTAATGTCCGAACTCTTTTTTTTTTTTAATATCTTGACGGTAGATTTTAATCATTCTTCTTCATCCCTTTTTCGCATTATTAATAACGGATCAATATTTCTAGTTGCTGGGACTGAAATCTTTAATGAGTTCGGTAGAATATTTATTTCATGGATGATTAGGATGCAAAATAATCATCTATAAAAAGAAGTAGCAAACAAATCCCCCCCCCCCCAACTCACATTTAATATGTCGAATTAATAGTTCCTTTTTACTCCTTTAAGAAAGCTTATTTACAAGCATGCGTTCCGCAAGCTATTATAAGATTTCTTTTTCTTGGGGTTATACAATTATCTTTGCTTAACTTAAATTTTCTGAATCATAAATATCAAGCTTTTATTTTGAAAAAAAATCTATCAGAAATGCAGACTTTTAAACGTTGTTGGTTATATTTTTACTTTTCGTTTCAAGAGGTTATTTTTGAATCGTTTATGTAATTTCGAAAAAAAGGGTATTAGCATACTTTAACCTACAATTTTAACTTACGGTCAACTTCGTCCATAGCGTCTTGTTTATCGCTTAAAGTTCAGTTTAAAATTAAGTGGCCATTTTCTTTCATAAAAGAAGCAAAAGACCAAACTGTCTTTTCTGGATAACTTTTGTAAAATGGATTTTTTCAAGTTCTCTATCCTAAGGTGAATCAAAATATTGTATGGTTTGATATTGCATAGTTGAATTGTAGACGCTACTTACGTTGAAGTCAACACGTTGATTCTAAATCATTTTAAAAATCAAGAAGTCTTGGCGTGCTCACTTAGCGCATTTAAACCCCCTTTTATACAGCCATGTTGTGCAATTACTACTTTAATTTACTACGTTGAGTCAACAGTTTTTTCGTATTTTCACCTACTAAAGTACTTTTTGACAGCACCTATTCACGAGCCCCAGTTGCTGGAGGTGTCGATTTATGGTACTTTGGGAAGGACCAAGTTCTACTGGTATGCTCGGGTTCTAGAACTCAGTGTTGGATAGTTTCCGACAAAACTTCGTTATCGACAACATATGGCCGTCTAGATCTTGGTCTTCAAGTGTCGTATCATCTTCCTTGAAAAGCTTACACCAATTTTGAGCAGTGCGCTCATTCCCAGAACCTGGATCCTCAACATCATTAATTTCTTTTGCCACTTTCCTTGCGTTAAGACCTTTTTTCCAGAGTAAACGCAAAACAACACGAATTGCTTGCTTATCATCCGCCATTTCAAGAGACTGCAACGTCTACACAGGTACGAGAAATCACAGCAGCTGTTAAGGATTATCAAGATCAAACTCCGCTCAACCATTTTAGATAAGCTGCGCAGGAACTGTAATTTGCATATGCTACATCCAGGCCTGCCAATGCAGGACTGAGAAAATACAAAAAAAAAAACTTTTGATTCAACGTGGTACATTACTGATTTAAGGAACGCCGATACGAGGTGTGACAGAAAAAAAAAGAGTTTTTTTTCTTTTATTAAACTTTTATTTATTTATTTATTTATTTGCAATATGCTACATTATCCTGTTCCAAGTTCTTCGACTGCTGTTCATCGACGAAGTCGTTGTTACCTATATCTTGGTAGTACTTCTTGAATAATACAACATTTTTGGTGATCTACAGGCCTGTCTTTCTTTTGGTTAGCATTTATTGAGCAATCACGATTGCTTATTGTTCTCATTTGACTGTGTTTGATGTTACGCTGATTTTATTTTCCCGCCAGCACCCTCTGCAGCATCACCGTCGACCGGTCGCCTCACGATGCTTGCTCCTCTTGTGAAAACAGTCTCCAGGTTGCGTCCATATCCTACACACACGTGCATACATACACACACCTGAACACGCACATACACACACTCATGCCTGCACACAGACACAAACACACATGCCTGCATACACACACACACACGAACGCTTACACACACACACGAACGCCCACAAGCACACGCGCGTACACGTACAGCACTGCACACACTCATGCCTGTACACAGACACAGACACACATGCCTACATACACACACGAACGCCTACACGCACATGCGCAGCACTGCATACACAACACGCACTTACATGCATACATACACTCACACATGCACCCACACACACGCACCCACACACATGCGCCTACACAAACACACACACATACATAGACACACACATTCATGATTGCGAAAAATATAATTTGAATTCAAGATGCCAAAAATTCAAATTAATGTATTTTTTTAATTACAATTGACACCATTTGGATACTCTTGTAGCTTTGGGGATAAAAAAAAAAGTCATAAGTGGGGGTCTGACATCAGACGAAAAAAAGAGCTAACCACCGCTTTTGAACTTGAAGATCTCCGTGAGCGAGGTTCATCTTCCATTCTTTCTCGCTCATCAAAAAAAAAAAAAAAAACACTTGTTTTATCGAAAACCTAAGACGTACGGAATTAAAACTTGAACTTGATCATCTGGAAAGAAACAACCAACATGCCTCATGAACGGGCTTATCATTTCAAATTTTTCCAGTGGGGTCAAAGGGCATACGTTTTTGAAAAATAACAAAGTTCCCGTCCACACATATATGGAAATAACCTGATTTCTCAAAGTCAGGAGGGTCAATTGTTTTCTCTTGACTCCCCTAAATATCGGGCTTGCAAGAGAAGAAGAGCAACAGTTTGCCAAATCGCGTTCACAGTATAGCATTGACTATATTTACATGGAGAAACCGGTCCCGTGGGCAACCGAGATCTTCTAGTAGACGGGCAAGCGTCCAAAAAGTGCATGCGGCGAACAACTTATGCCATGGCCCATGCGGCGAACAACTTATGTCATGGCCTTTTAGGATTCAAGCATCGTTGCAACGTCGTTAGCTATGCTTTTTCCCGTTTACTTTAAGAGTCACGCGTTCAATGATAACCAATGGCTGCAACTGCGGAGTTGTTCATCTAGTTATACTAGAACCCCTTGAAAAGGACAGGCTGACTTTTCCGACATTTTGGTTCCAAGACATCGTTGGATCCAACCTTGTTTCTAGTATTTATTAATACGTTATAATATTAGTTGGTTGCTATGTCGTGAAACAATTGATGATAAGTTGATTAAACTGTCATTCAAGGTAAATCTAGAAAGATAATTTAATTCACAAATTCAACAAAAATGTATCTAGAAATAATAAATCTCATTTTACACCTTATTTGCTTTTTATTAATTAAATCTTCTTCATTTACAGTATAAAATAATCATACACCAATCAGGCAACACACTTTTATTAATTAAATCTTCTTCATTAAAATAATAAAATAATCAAACATCAATCAAGCAACACATCTAAAGCTTAGGCACCAGTTTTCTGCTACGAGGCTTTTGTACCAATACTAAGTTAGTCCCCCGACGATTTTGGAACCAAAATATCGGATAAGTCAGCTCCCCTTATGTAGTGGCCTTAAGTTATACTACATCTACATTAAAAATAATTCAGAAACGTTCCTGGAAAATAATGGACCGCTATTCTACCCAATTTCTGCCATTAATGTAGCATGCAAAAAACATTAACGTTTTCCATTAAAAGTCAACAACCTCCCTAAAAGTATCCTGGAATCGTTCTGAAGTTTTTAGAAATCATCGGGGGAAAACCAATCAAGTCTCTGGAGCATTTCAGAAAACTTCTGAGAAAACTTAGTTAGGTATAATAACATTGCTTAGTACCTTCCATACTTACTAAGAAAGCTCCTAAAGCATTATTGCTGACCCAAAGCTAAGACAGAATTGCACATAGTGCTAATCATCTTACTTGCCTCCAATTCTTGCAAAGCTACGGAATCCAGTGTACCTTTCACTCTCATTGGGAGCTTAATCAATCTGGACTGAAGAAGATACACTTAATAAATACGCTCCGTTAAGTTCTAAACTGGTAGCTAAAAATATGTTTCACAACAGTGAGAAGTCTGCTTTCGTGCCACTTGTAGCAATTCATGAAACGTTTTGACAAAGGTACTTAGTGTCTTAGTGTTCACAAGAATTCAATGAAAACTTGTGAAATCCTGGCACGTTGGCCGAAACTGATCAGTGAAGCATCGAAATTTTCTTACAATATATGGTTCACAGTTAGACCAATCTCATCACATCTCAACCAGATCTTGTACAGTACCTATTTCGAAACGTCTTTAATGAATGCGCTTATGTCACTAATGTTCTCCTTCGTTGAATGTTAAGCATTTTCCAATGATCAGTGATATTTCTTTATCCAAACTTTCAGAATTTAAGTTATAACACATATTTTGCAATCAACACGTTTCTCTAACTAAGCTTTGGTGAAATTATTTGCAATATTTTACATCAAAATATTTGCTCTTTTTTAAGTTATAAACGCTTTCTTCACTATTAAAAAGGTCATTCCCTTTTACTTGAAGCTATAATCGCAAGTCTTAAATTTTATTCTTGTAGTTTAACCTTTAAAAGCACTACTTTTTCAAGCTAAGAAACTGTTATAGTCGATATAAATTTACATTTCTCGAAAAGTTAAGCCATCTTATTTTATGGTTTAACGAGGTATATCTCTATGGTTCGCCGTTGATTCTCGGTTAAGTATCAATGAAATATAAAGTTCTGGCTTACATTTTGGAAACTTTATGGAGCATTTCAAATTACGAGGACCGCTGCGTAAAAATGCTTTTCCAATATTTAAAGCAGAGTTATAACATCGCAAAATTAGAATAATAAAGTTGGAGACTCTATATAAAAATGATGCAGTTTATGGCAACAAAGTTTAAGCAGGTGCTCATTAAGCACGAATAGGGAATATTTTTGAATTCTATGTGGTACATAGGCCAAAAAATGGGAGGGGGGGATTTGAATCGTTGTATCTTTAAAAGTGTGTTAAGAATGTTTTCAATACATATCTTGTTGAAATTTAAACGAACTGATTTATCAAAAAAGAAATATTTCATGTGTGCAAAACTAAGAAGAGCTAATTGCCAGTATGTAAAAAAAATTCTGAAAATAAAATGTAAAAGACAAAAGTATAATGTAAATAAATACTGTGTAATTACCGATGAGATAAAAAGGCGAATATCTGGTTTACAGGCGGAAATAAACGCATCTATTAGTTTTCTGTAATACCAGTTTTTGCAGATGTGTGTTAGCCTCAAAATAGGGCAAATTCACATTGATGTAAACGAAACACTCGTATCAGTTTTTTTAGAAATTCCAAAGCAACCGAGGGCAATGAGATATATTTTAGCAAATAACTGTAACTAATGATATAAAAGTCATTCTTTTTGTCACATTAATTTTAATTTACAGAAATTAAATTCCTCATTTAGTGTATAAAATGTTCATAAATGCATTTAAGTAACATGCCCGGTTCTGGGCTCGATCTGTAAAAATTGGCTTCAAATATTAATCCATTAACCTTCAGTAACATTTTTTGAATACTTTTAACTCTTTATGCATTCAAAAATTACTTCTGAATAGTTACCTACTGAATGCATGCTGATTCGGACCGCGTAGTATCATACCTCAGTCTAGAAAACATGGACGCCCATATGCAAAATTTTAAGCGGGGCTCAGATATTTTCCCAATAGTTTATCAGGATATTTTCTCTATGGAAATCAATTTCAGTACAGATTAGAGTTATTAAAATTTGACAGCTTTAATAACTTATTCATTAATGACTGGAGAAGAAATGTTTTTACATTTTTGAAAAGAAAAAAGTACTAAAAGCAAGAAAGTTCTAATTTCTAAAGGGGGGGGGGGTTGAGCCCCCACTTGCCTTCTATATGGGCGCCCTTGCTAGAAAACAAAACGTTATTATAACTGAGATGTGTCAAAATAAGGCCTATGGAGTTGAAGTTGAATTGATTTTGGTGACACTTTTCCTCCGACTCACGTCACAGCCCTGATTAAAGGGTTTTTTTTAAATTGTTATTATTTATTCATTTGTTCATTTTTTTAAAGAAGAAAATCTTCTCTCATCCGCTTGAGCTGCTGTGGGAAGATAAAGCACAGTATCTGCAGAAATGAAGTTTTGATATATTTGAAAGAAACGCGTTTTGTATTACGTACTAACAATAGGGAATTGTTGAAATTTGATGGTGATCTCGTGCTTTATTTTTAGTGGAAAACAAATAAGCAAATTTTTACAGTTAAGCTAAAGTACAATAAATGACAATAATGCAAAAAAGAAATAAAGAAAGAAAGAAATATTTGTAGTTATAGCGCTTTACCGTCTAAGTAGTGTATATCATCCGCTTTGTCCTAAACATTATGAATCACTTTTATTTTCCGTCTTCATAATTCACCTTTAGTCACTCGTACTTTTTTTTTTTTTATCAAGGCCGTACACCTTCATTACTTTGCTTTTCCCCGGTCTGTCTTACTTTTTTAATGTTCTTGGCCTCCATTAATCAGGTAAAATAGGCGTGGTTAAAGATCAGTTAGGACACACCTAGAAAGACCAACATCCCCTGCTCCCATTTTTCTTGCGCACGTGTTCTCAAAGTTTTATAATTTTGCATAAAAATGAAATGTTTTTGTCAAATGCAGTCCTTATTTTGGTTCCTCAGATGAAAAGTGTTGTGTGTTTAGCGTTAAGGGAAGTTCCGCTGCTTAAGTTTAGCCTTGTTCTGAATTGAATGATAACGCAGACGATTTTTATCTGCAGACGAGTTTTATTTTGGCATGCATTTTTCATTCTGTTTTGTTTTAAGTCGCAATAAATGGTGGAACAAGGATGATGTGTGGTCAGTTGTCTTATTTTATTTATTATATCGCATAAATTTCATCGCATCGCATAAATATGAACAACCCCGCATCTACCAGCACCTTTCCGCATAAAAATACAGTCCGCTATCGCAGCTATCGAACAAATTGGTCCGTCGAGCCGGAGAACATTGATTATTTGCATCGCATTACAGAACTTCAAAACAGTTGTTCTCAGTAGAAAATGGCGAAAGTAACTGCCTTAAACCGCCAAAAGGGCGCACTAAAAACGCAAGTAACTAAATTAGGACTATTCTTCGAGGACAAAGAATGGACATTTTCAAAAATTGAACTGGATATTAAACTTAAAGCCTTGAAAAGAATTCAAGAAAGTGCTTCAGAATTGCGTTCTCAGTATTATCAGCTAATTGAAAAAGATGAAGATTTGGGAACTACTTTGATATACCCCCCCAAATCGGAAATTTGGCGACTTTTTTTGTTTTTGTTGACACAAAACTTTGTTGCCACAAAAATTGTTGCCACAAAACTTTAAAAAAAACTCAAAAAATGGTACAAAATACAAGAAAATACTAAATTTGGCAACAGCAAAAACCTAAAAGCTGAAAAAACCTAAATTGGCAACACCAAAATAAGAAACAGCAACCCTAAAAAGTCCGTAGGAAATGCCAGATTTGGCGTGTAATTTTTGGGGGTGTATATCAAAGTTATACCAAGATTTGCCTCCAATTGAAAAGGATCTCGATGAATTAGAATCGAAAACTGAAGAATTAGAGGTAAGAATTTATACATTTCTTTCAACGCATGAAGAAAATAATTCTACCAATGAAAGTAAAAACAATGCATTAGTTAGATTACCGGAACTTTCGATTTCAAAGTTTGCAGGTAAAATTGAAGAATGGAACAATTTTAAAATGCAATTCAATAGTATAATTAATAGTAACAACCAATTATCAGATGTACACAAACTTCAATATTTGCAATCTTGCTTAGTCGGTGAAGCAAAACATTTAATGTCAGCAGAAGACACTTACGACTCATTATTTAAAGCTTTAGAAGAAAGATATGAAAACGAAAGAATAATTGTAGAAACACACGTAAATTCTATTCTTAAGTATTCTAAAATTCAGCAACAATCTACTAAAGAACTTAGACATCTAATTGACACTATAAATAAAAATATTCGTGCCCTTAAAGTCCTCAAATATGAGAGAAATCATTTAAGTGATATTTTATTGATAAATATCATCTTAGAAAAACTAGACATAGAATCTCGCAAGCAATTTGAGCTAAACGCAAGCTCCAAAGAAGTTCCGAAACTGGAAGAGCTTCTATCATTTTTAGAAAAAAGGTGTCAAGTTTTGGACAATGTATCGAGGAATGTTTATCATAAAAAATCAAAAAATGTGTCAGAACAAAAATTTAACCCAAAATCGTTAATGATAAATAGTGATTAAAATTTGTGCATTTTATGTTCATCTCCCGATCATGCAATATTTAAATGTAAGCAGTTTTTACAGCTTAATGTTCAAGAAAGATGGAACACAGTAAAGAGACATAATTTATGTACTAACTGTCTAAGCTATCAGCATCAACTTAATTCATGTAAATCCAAACATTTCTGTTTTACTTGTGGGAAAAGGCATAACAGCTTATTGCACAAAGTCAGAGAGACTACGAAACCCACACCCCCTCTCCAGTCTTTGGATACAATTGAAAAATTGCAGTTCCCAGACAATGCCCCTGACAATGGTTCTCCCGCTGTCCAAGACGTTAGGACTTTCGCTGGCTATACTCCCTCAGCAGAGCGAAATGTGATTTTGTCAACTGCACTTGTTTCAGTTTTAGATGCTTCTGGAAATCCAGTTATTGGACGTGCTCTCCTAGATTGTGGTTCCCAAAGCAGCTTCACTACAGCTGCATTCGCTGATTTATTGAATTTAAGGAAAGAAAGGTTTCACGCGTCCGTTTCGGGCATCAATGGTAGTTCAGTGAAACTATTTTCAAAAATAAAAGCAGTAATTTCGAATGAAAATCGCACTTTTAATAGAAAATTAGATTTATTAATTCTTTCAAGAATTACTGATGTCATCCCATCCTATGTCATAAGTACAAAAAATATGACATTGCCTCCAGGCGTAATCCTAGCAGATCCGGGTTTTGGCACTCCAAATAAAATTGATTTATTAATTGGCGCAGAGTTGTTTTGGGAATCATAAAAACTGGACAATTTCGAACCCCTTCACCGGATTTAAGATTTCAAGAGACAGTTTTTGGCTATATAGCTACTGGAACAAGCACAAGCGCATCCGAATTTAAATTTTGTGGTTTTGTTAAAGGTTTGGACTCTCTTGAACAAAGTATTCAGAAATTTTGGAACATTGAAAACGTGGAAGACGATAAACGCATCATTAGCGATGAAGCGAAATTTTGCGAAGAATATTTTACGTCAACGTATAATCGAGATAATGACGGTAGATTCATTGTTTCTATGCCTCTTAAAGAAGAACCTTCCTGCTTAGGAGATTCCAGAGTAAATGCAGAACGAAGACTTGAAAGCCTTTGGAAGCAATTGAAAAACAAACCAACAATGATGCAATTATATCAAAACTTCATGCAAGAATACGAAGATCTAAATCACATGGAAGTTATCTCAGATGAAGATATCAAAGAAAAATCTTATTATCTGCCGCATCACGGAGTATATAAACCAGAAAATCAGACAACTCCATTACGTGTCGTCTTCAACGCATCGGCCGCAACAACTTCTGGAAAATCCCTTAACGATATTTTATTGAAAGGTGACGTCCGAGAAGATATTTTTGACATAATGGTTAGATTTCGCAAACATAAATACGCATTCATAGCCGATATTAAGAAGATGTACAGGCAAATTGGAATTCATCCATCTCAGCAAAATCTCCAAAGAATTTTGTGGAAAAAGACGGCAGAAGACCCTGTTCTCACATTTAAGTTAAAGACTGTAACATACGGGACATCAAGTGCCCCTTATTTAGCTATTAGAACACTTCAACAACTTGCATATGATGAAGCATCAAAATTTCCTCTTGCGTCTGCTGTAACTCTAAGTGATTTCTATATGGATGATGTGGTATCAGGAGCCTCAACCATTAAGGAATTTGAAGAGGTCCAAAAACAACTTTCGGAAATGTTTAAAACCAGTGGCATGTTTTTTCATAAATGGAGCTCAAATGTCAGCAATTCCATTTTTAATTCGGCTGGAGAAAATCATAGTTTTGACGAGAAATCGGAAAATGAGAAAAAAGCTTTAGGGATAAATTGGAACCCAACAGAAGACAAATTTTCCTTCAAGGTTTCCTTGAAACCCAGGATAAGTTACACCAAACGAGACGTTCTATCTGACATTGCAAAATTGTATGATCCTCTTGGCTTAATTGGCCCTATAATATGCAAGGCAAAAATCTTTATGCAAAGACAGTGGCTACTTAGACTAAAATGGGAAGACAAGTTACCAGATTCAATCGCAACCGAATGGCGTAATTTTGTGATATCCTTAAAGGAGATAGAAAATATTAAAGTGCAGCGTTACCTAGAAAATGAAGACGGTGACACATTAAAATTACACGGTTTCGCAGATGCTTCAGAAGCTGCTTACGGAGCAACTATTTATCTTCAGAGCATTTCTGAATCTCATGAAGTGTCCTCGCATCTAATATGTAGCAAATCTCGGGTAGCTCCACTGAAGAAAATGTCAATTGCCCGTTTAGAACTCTCCGCTTGTCACCTACTCGCAGAATTAACACAAAAAACCTTAAAATCTTTGAAAATGAATATCAAGGAAGTCATCTTGTGGTCAGATTCCACCATTGCACTTGCGTGGATCAAAACTCCTTCGCATCAATTAAAGACCTACGTTGGCAACAGAGTTTCTACCATTCAACAGCTTACTGAAGCCTACCAATGGAAACATGTAGCATCCGAACAGAACCCTTCAGACTTGATCTCACGCGGAGCAAGCAGCTCTCAACTCTCATCTTTGTGGTTTAAGGGTCCAGAATTTCTACTACAAGACATGTTGGAAGAGAAAATGACAGAAACCTCTACAAATTATCTAGACTCTAACACCTATGAAATTGAACTCAAAAAGGACATTTGTTTGACATTAACGAAAGACACTTCGTTTATTGAGACAATCCTAAATATTTCTAACAGTTTTTCTAAAATTATTCGCACATTATGTTTTATTTTCAGATTTGCTAAGGGCCGAAGCAGCTCTAAGGGTCAGATAAGTATCCAAGAGTTGGAGCAGTCCACTAAATTCTTGATTAAATCTGTTCAAGAAGTGGAATTCACAGAAGAAATAGAACTGCTGAAGAAAAACGAATCAGTAGCTCGGAAAAGTAAACTTAAATTTTTAAATCCATTTCTAGATAAGGACTCAATTCTTAGAGTGGGAGGTAGGTTAAATAATTCCAACTTAAATTTTGATCATAAACATCCAATTATTTTACCTAAGAGCCATAAACTCACTTCAATAATTTTTGAATATTTCCATAAAAAGTACTTACATTTGGGTCCACAATCATTGCTGCATCATGTTCGCATGCAATATTGGCCAATTAATGGTAAAAGTACTGCACGAAAGATAGTTCATGAATGCATTACGTGTTTCAAAAATAAACCTGTTACTGCACAACAAATTATGGGTAATCTTCCATCTGAAAGGACCAACCCTAATTTTACATTTAATGTTGCGGGAGTTGACTTTTGTGGTCCGTTTGAAATTAAATACAAGAACCAAAGAAAGGGAATCTATTCCAAAATTTACTTAGCTTTATTTATTTGTTTGGCTACAAAAGCTATTCACATTGAATTAGTCACAGAGCTGACTTCAGAAGCTTTCATAGCTGCTCTAAAGCGTTTTTTTGCTCGCAGAGGGAAAAGTTCAACGATTATGTCAGATAATGCCACTAATTTTAAAGGTGCAGATTCGGAGTTAAAACGATGGTTATCACTTGTTACTAAGCAAAATAGCAGTTTTTCTAATTATTTAACTTCTGAATCAGTAATTTGGAAATTTATTCCTCCCAATTCCCCAAATTTTGGAGGTTTGTGGGAAGCTGGTGTTAAGTCGGTTAAATACCATTTGAAAAGAAATTTAAACAATGTTAGACTTACAATAGAAGAATTTTTGACTATCGTTATTCAAATAGAAGGCATATTAAATTCGCGTCCTTTAACTCCCTTGCCATCAGATTCTAATGAATACGAAGTTCTCACTCCAGGCCATTTCTTAATCGGTCGTCCAATTAACGCAATTCCAGAGCCACAATTAATTGATACTAACGAAAACCACTTGTCAAGATGGCAAAAACTTACAAGGTACTCGCAATTGATATGGAAAAGTTGGCAAAGAGATTATCTAAATCATCTCCAAACCGTACTAAGTGGTGTTTCAAACAAGGTAATATTCCTATTGGTACTATGGTTCTTCTTAAAGATGATAACTTACCCCCAGGTAAATGGACCTTGGGCAGAATTATACAGACTACACCTGGTTCAGATGGAAATATTAGGGTGGTCAAAGTAAAAACATCATCAAATATTTACACAAGAGGGATATCAAAGATATGTGTCCTGCCAGGACAAAAGGAGTGTTAACAATTTCTTTTGTGAAAAAACGCATCTCATATAATGTGACAATTATTGAAAATTCTTTCAATGCCGGGCGGAATGTTGTGTGTTTAGCGTTAAGGGAAGTTCCGCTGCTTAAGTTTAGCCTTGCTCTGAATTGAATGATAACGCAGACGATTTTTATCTGCAGACGAGTTTTATTTTGGCATGCATTTTTCATTCTGTTTTGTTTTAAGTCGCAATAAATGGTGGAACAAGGATGATGTGTGGTCAGTTGTCTTATTTTATTTATTATATCGCATAAATTTCATCGCATCGCATAAATATGAACAACCCCGCATCTACCAGCACCTTTCCGCATAAAAATACAGTCCGCTATCGCAGCTATCGAACAAAAAGTAAACAAATGTACGGCGATGGAGTGTATTGGAATGTACTGGATATCTTCCCTTGGTCCATGAATACAATTTTCCGAAGATGAATTATGTCCAGCAACAAAGCGTGTTATTGTATGAAATCGGTACTTTTACAAAGTGGGCTGCTTATTTCTGGTAAAGAGCTTCAATTCTATTTCTTTAATGAGTTTTCTGCTGCAGTATATCGTCTGAATTAAAAGCTTTATATACTTTTGATGAAGCGTCGACCGAATGTTCTCTTGCGTGGAGAGGGACTATTCATAACAAGACACATTTTTGTCTGGAGAGGGTGATTTGTTATAATAGTTAGTGCATGTATGCATATTAACATTGTAGGATTGACGATATGGCTGAGAACCAAGAGTTTTGAGGGGTTTAACTTCCCTCCTATCACTCACTGAGCCCCTGGCCGCTTTTAATAACTGTTTTTTTTTTTTAAGTAAAACTTAGTTGTTGCTTCATATCGTAAAACATACACCTCATGTTATAAACAAAAATATCTTCGAAACAAGAAGTACCGTCTAGAACTAAACGAGCCTACTTTCCCGTGTTCCAGTTTCGACTTTCTAGTATCTAATCAATATTCTATAAATTGGTAATTATGTCAAACATAACTTTTTAACAATTTAAGCTGATTTCTAGAAACAAAATGTGCTTCGCTCATCTAAAGAAATACATATGTTAAAAACTAAATAAACGAACAAAAAAAATTTAGTTGCACCTTTTAAACAAAACAGCTAATGTATTTTTTTCCATTAAAAACAAAAATCTTGAATCGTTTCCAAGAAAAAAAAAAGAATTAAAAACAATAAATGCATTAAAATAAATACATTGTATCAAAAAAAATCGTTGTCTTTTCCCCGTTGCAAAAATAAATATCAAAAAAGTAAAAATATACATTAAAATATAAATAAAAATAATAAAATGTAAACTTTAAAAAAAAAAATTGATCATCAAAAAAAGAAAAAAAAAATCTTCGGCGCAGCTTTTTATGTTAAAACATGAAGGGCTCCGAATTTCGATTCATTAGCCGCTGACAAAACTAGAGTGCATAAATTAAAACTTTTAAGAGTGAAAATAAAAACATCATATCAACAATAATTATTTCAGAGAAACAAAACAGAGCTGCGGAGTTGGAGTCGGAGGCGATCTGATTTTGGGGCAATAAGTCAGGAGTCGAAAGTTTTAAATTCAAAGACACGGTGTCGGAGTCGGTCATTTTCCCTCAAAGTCCGTAACTCTGTCAATGTTTTTGGAGTCAGACTTATTTTGGGGTAAAGGAGCTAAGACGTTAAAATTCTAAGAGTCGGAGTCAGTTATTTTCTTTCCAAGTCTTAATTTATGCTACGGAGTCAGAGTCGGAATCCGACTAGTTTTGCGATTCAGGAGACTGAGTCGAGGACCCTAAAATTTTAGTAGTCGGACCCGGGAGTCATCAAGAGCTATTACCGACAAAGTTTGAAGCAAATCCGCCTTTAAGTTTGGAATCTCTATTGACTTTTATTTTCCCCATAGGCGCTAATGTTAAGGGATATGAGCAGAATTGGACTGAAAAATGTTCAAATCAAAAAGATGTTTTTCATAAATGGAGGCAGTGAGAAGCAAAGAGATGTAAGTGGCAAAATAAAAATTTGGAGATAACCAGTACTTATGGTAGGTGAACCTCTCCTCTGTCTTAGGGCAAGACATGGTACTAGTAGCCCTGGTAGTTGCTGCTATACAGCATAATTTAGAGAAAAAAAATTTCAACTAAAGCCTGCCTAGGATGTTATCTTTAAACTCGCTTCACTCAAAACTTGAAAATGTCCACTTACATCCCTTTGCTTCTCACTGCCTCAAATATTCTTCATCAAGAGCTTTTTCCAACTAAGTTCGTTTGAAGAAAATTCACCTCTAGTGCAAGATTAATATTTGCCTTAAAGTTCCCCGTAGGTGCTAATATTAAGTTTTTTTTTAATTGAACTAAAAATTGTTCCATTATAAAACCCTATTACGAACCATTCAATAAACAACTAATCACAAAAAAAAACTAAATATATCTACTGGAACGTTTTGTTGTGACATAGTGCCGTTCACCTCCCAGATGCAGAATTCGAGTCCAAATAAATTGAAGGTTAGGAAATTTTGACCTGAAGAAAATGTGATCATTTTAAAAAGAACTATGTGAAAGCATTCTGACGAACAATTTGTCTCACTCTCTGAAGAACAGAGGTGCCTCTGCCTGATATTGAACTGGACGTAAAAATTCTTAAGGAGCAATGGCAATCCGTCGATAGTTGTTACACATGAAAAAATGCATAGGGTTATTTGGTTAACTGTTGATGGTTTCCTGTGGACTTTTTCAAATCCTGAAAACTGTTGCTCTTCATTTCGAACTAAGTTCAGTAACGCTCGTCAGCTCACCAAATCATATAAACTACAGATTTTTTTCACTGTCTTTTGATGATAATGTAGTAGAAGCCTATCCGTTGTCGTTTTATAGAGAAAAATAGTCTTCTCTACGCCATTTTAATTGATTGATCTTTTGAACTGTAGCATGCTCTGCAGTTTGTTTTAGTGATCTTGCTAGTCTTTTTTTATTTCTTCATGTATCGACAGTAGAAATCGCTCTTTGCATCATCTAATTATGGGGCTCATATTTGCTCATGATTAGTATCTGCATGTACGCATGATTTGCGTAAAATTCTCACTTACGAGAACTCTTTTACTTTCGTCTGTAAAGTCAAGCCTTTACGGGGGGAAAAACTACGTCGGAACATTTTCGTCTCGCAAAGAGGCAATTATTTCATCAAAATAATCGTTAAAGGCGGCTCATTGCCTCTGGTTAATTATTGTCTTTTAAAACTTTCATAGTTTAAAAAAAATCGAAAATTCTCGACCTTCCTTACGAATGACTCATTTGCTGAGAAGTATTCTGCCGTAGGCATGTCAATGGTAATATCTACAAGAAATAAATTCTAAAGATGTTTGATGAAAAGCGTTTTTTGATTTTCGGCAAACACCAGTAATACATTGAAATTTGAAGATTAAGAGTGTTTTATCTTCAGTGGGACCCAAATAAATATGCTTGTACAATAAAACTAAAGACAAAAATGCTAAAGGATGAAGAACGAAAAATGTGCAGATAATTTGCCATTTCCCTGCCAAGAGTAGTATAGCCGATTCGATACAGAAACTTCAGTTGAAGCATTTATCGAGAATATGATATACCTAATTCTCTGATCGCATAGAAGTCCAGAATTATGAGCATCATCATGGTCAAATGTCTATTAAGAGTCGCAGAAGATTTTCTCATCCATAAAATGTTTCGCGCGAATGCTCTGCTGCCCACCTCCTGACATGATAAAGTGCATTTAGTGACACGCTTAATGTATCGTATGCGCGCTTCGGCTTGCCCAAGGGAATTTTCTGAACTGTGAGCAGCTCACACTCCAGATCATTCGACATGATCAGCAGTCTGTTGTTGAGACGAAAGAATTAGATGCGTTTCCACTTGTCAGTGTAACAAGTTAGTGCAAATAAATAGATATAAATGCATTACTTTAGTTATATGATTTAATTTCAGAAAAGGAAAGTAATGAATGATAATTGTCCATACAATTAATATATTTAAAACAACTTGAATGGGTTTTATTATTTGTAGCAAAAAAAAAAAAACTTTTTTTTACAAAGAAAAATAACAGTAAATAGTGGAGACGATATTTAAATTAACTAAAGCAAAGAAATATAAAACATTTCAGCAAGGGCGCCCATATAAAGGGGCAAGGGGGGCTCAAGCCCCCCCCCCCCTTAGAAATTAGAACTTTCTTGCTTTTAATACTTTTTTCTTTGCAAAAATGTAAAAATATTTCTTCTCCAGTCATTAATGAATAAGTTATTAAAATTATGAAATTTTAATGACTCTAATCTGTCCTGAAAGCGGTTTTCATGGGAAAAATATCCTGCTGAGTCATTGTTAAAATATTTGAGACCCTACCTTACAATTTTGCATATGGGCGCCCATGCATTGCAGACTGTTAATAAGTTGGCAATTGAAGAAATATAGGAGCTGCAGTATCTGGTCAATGGCCGCTGGAAAAGGTGAAACACAATTAGATTCACTTGCGTATGACATGACCAGTTCAATGAGACATCTGTCTTTTCCGAATAAAATTGAAATGTTTTACCTCTTTGGATAATTTATCGTCGCAAGGTGGCGTATTCAAGCTCTAGAGCTCCGAATTGATAAATAATAAATGTAAAGCACAACAGACGATAAATGTACAAATAGTAGTAACATACAGCATATTGGGATGGCTATGAAAACATTAATGTGTTTATTTGCACAAAAAAGCATTAGAAGATATCAAATGATTTAATACCATTGGAAGTAGATGAAACTTGCCTGAGAGTTTACAGAAGCTGTTCCAAATGATGCAAAAACAGTCGAAAATGTAAAATCGTAATCATTTAATCTTTTATTATTTTTATTTTCTTGTATTTATTTTATTTTTTTTAATACTGATAGGCATGTCATTCGCAACTCCAGAGCTCGAATACGCTACCTTGCGGTGATTAACAATACTACCGAAAAAGGTAAAACATTCCATTTCACGTGTTTCCTTTGGGGTAAATTACAGGTTTAAGACCGTTTGCGGTGTAATGTAATTTCAGAAAAATAGAAAAGAAAGCTTCCCACAAACACGATGAAAAATTACTGTCATTCACTAAGCGTCAAAGCAAGTTATAAGTTACGGCATTTGTTTGTTTTACCTTTTACATCCGCTATTAGACAGTGACTGCAGCGCCCCCTATAGTTTATTAGAGTTGCGAATACCTAATTTGGTAAGTGCGATAAATATTCGTAACTCCAACGAACTGTAGGGGGCACTGAAGTCACTGTCTAATGGCGGAATTGAAAACTAAAACAAACGCACATGGTAACGAAGAAAATGCTAAAAGTGTTGTGATTTTTGTTCGTACGTATGATTTTTTCGCTTTATTATTTTTAAATTAATTTTCAAAGTCTTGTGGATATTCTGGCCCACGTAGAAAGAAATGAGAATTCAAGAAGCATTACTAAACGTCAAAGATTAATGCAAACTACGTAGTTCGTAGTTCTAAGCAGCTATTTCCATGATGTTGAATTCGATATTTATCAATTCTTGATAAAACTAAATAATAATTGTGGCCTGACAAGAACAACAATTAATGCTAGAAAATTCAATATGACATTACAAATTATTATCGAAAGAAGATGATACTTCTTTGCCTTGCTTGGCTAGCGCTTATTTTTTTTCCATTTGTAGCTGAGTTATTTCTCTCGAATTCCCGAATCGGTTCATTTAAAAATTTTCTGTTTCGATTTTTCTAATTTCTGAGTTACGATTTAATTGTGTCATGTTATGCAAATCATCAACAAAATTCTCACGGATATATGTTGGTAGTTTTCTTTTCAGTTGATTGACCATTATTTCTTTTCACTTATCGAATTCTGTAATCTTACTACCATTTTATTCCACTCATGATAAAAATTAAAAATGGTTTAACTAAAAACGCGAAATCTCGCCAAGGCTACTTTGCTCGCACAATACCAAAATTATAACCCTAAACAACTTTGGCGAAACCTTTCAGCTGAGAATAAAAGGAATAAAGTAAATTCTTTCTAGGTTAAACATTTTTCATTTTGTTCTACGATAATAAATCCAAGAAAATATTTTGCATACTGTCCATTCCAACTAAATGCTGCTGTAAAATATGATTAGTTAAATTAATTTAAGATTAAAAAAAACTCATATTCTTACAAATTCATACAATAAAAAATTTTACCTGGTATAACGTTATCCAATTTTGTTAATCCAGAGTTTTCTTGTTTATGCGTCCACCATTTAATACTTTTTTGAAAGAAATAAGGAAAACTAACATTAATTTGAGAAGCTCGAGAATACTCTTAGGGGACGAATTAATTTCTGTAGCTGAAAGCAAACTAAGACACATCGATTGCGTTAATAAATACTCAGAACAAACTGCCTGTGTTTACGTCAACAGACACACATGGAACTAAAACGTGGCAATGTTTTAGTTCCATCGACAGTTTTGTAAATCACCGCAAGGTAGCGTATTCGAGCGCTGGAGTTCCGAATACATACTACTGTCATGCAAATAAAAAACTGAATATAAAAAGCATCTATAGTAATATTTAATTTCAGTAAAATAGCAGATTATATAGGCTAAAATTTTCAACAGTATCAGTGGTTTCGTTTAATTAAATCATTTTAAAACATATTCTATTCGAGTCCTAGATTGTTGAAACTGCTATGACCGTATCATACATTTTTCAATTTGTATGAAAACAAAACAAGATAATATTTCAATAGGCTAAAAACTTCCAATTATCACCAGCTTAATTTAAACTGAACTCAAACTTCCAGGTATCCTATTTAAGATCATGCCATTTTTTTATTAGTTTGAAACCGGAGAAAAGAAAAAAAAAAATCACTTTAATTCTTTGCTTTTCCGACTTGTTTGCTACATTAGAAACTTAATAAAGTTCTCTCTCAGACAATGTTTTATAGAAAAGACAAAAAACAACATTTACGAAAGCAAAAGTCTTAAAATACGATGACAACTAATTCTTTTCTTTCTCAACGCGATGTCACGTTGCATTAGGCTTCAGTCACGTTTGTATTGTCGGAATTACCTCCAATACTGTGTTTTTTCTTCGAAAAAAAAATAATGCCTTGCAATCATCTGTTTTTATGTGATGATTATTTGCTATAACTTTTTAGCAGATTTCCAATGATGTTTATCAGTCGGCAAAACAAAGAAATATTCTCCTCTGCCGCATAAAATAAAAAGTAGTTTCATTCTTCAAGTGCTATTTTTGTTGCAAAAGAATGACTTTTATAAAGGAGTGTTTTTTCTTCAGTATGTCACCATTTCTTTGTCTTAAAATGCTGCATTTGTTCGTTAAAATAAGAGCGGTAAATCATGAACGAGCAAGCAAAGTTTAACCTCTTGCTAACATTTTGTTATTCCGAAGTTTTTTTGTTGGCGCTCTTTGACTTTCTTTAGGACTAATATGAAATACTCTTTCCCTCTTTTTTTTTAGTATAGTTAAGGAAGACAACTTAATAACTCACTTTCGAATGCTTTTAGAAGATTATTCAAAAAGTTATTTAAGAAAATTTTATTTCCGCAAATTGTTGTTTAGCATCTTGAAAGTGAATAATTCTATTACTTGTACAGTGTCATAAATCTTCCGGTCAATTTTGAACAGTTCAAAAGTTTGATATTATTCTATACGGCCTTTACGGAGAAAAATGATTACTCTATCCGTTTAATCTATAGCGTCCCTATCAAGGGAGGCCGTACACGAGCACGTAGCTTACGTACTAAGAGTGCTTCATATAGACTTTATTCAAAAAAAAAACTGTGTTGCCGTACTAGTGCATACATAGCTTTTGATTTGATTACAATAAAGGCATATCGGTCATTCCACTGCCACGTGCAGGACAATCAGATTCTATAATTTCACCCCATTTTGTTATAGAGCTTAATATTTTAATTGAACAGGAGTAAACACATTTTTCGCACATTCGGTACGGAGATACTTTCGACGTAGTATTATTTTTATCAGTGGCGTCATTACGGGAGGGGCGGGGGGGGGACGGTCCACCCCGAGTGTCATCCGTTTGGGGGGTGACACCCTAAGTGGAATTGCAAGTTTATGAAAAATATAAAGCTAAAATGCATTTTTAAGACTATAAATTCGAAATTTTTCCGGAGGAGAACCTCCGGACACCCCCCCCCCCCATCTCACATTATAGAGTGAATATTGTAATCAGGATTAGGTTCATATTGTCAAAACTTATACCTAGTTGTGACTTCCTCAAAAACAAAAAAAACAGAAACCTATTATTTTCCCCTGTGTTTCAGATACGTTTCTAATAATTAAGGGGCCATCAATTTCATACGCCCGTTTACTTTTTAGACCTCGCAACGACTTCGCACATATGCGTATAAATGCAAGTTACACAAAAAGCATTCATTGTTTTTGTTTGTGTCCTGCACATTGACCCACTTAAAATTTCGTAACAACACAGATGTAGTTGTTTCTGAAAATTCTATGAAGTTCATGTTTCCAAAGAACATTAAAACCTTCTTTTTTTGCGTTGTAGGGGGTGGGGCTGACGCCATAAATTATCACCCCGGTGTCACGCGTACTAGGTACGCCACTGTTTTTATCACATGATTTTTTCGTTCAAAGTCTAATTAATTTGCATGCGTCACGGGCGGGACATTTGATGCCAAACTCGTGTAATTTGCTCTATGAATTAGCTAATAATTTTGCTCTGCTTATACAGCAATGACGAAACAAATTGCAGGTATTTAAAGCTAAGGTTGTTAATGTAAGCAAAACATATCTCATGCGTGTCTAAATAATAATTTTAACAGTTGGAAAAAATCATGTTCTGAGCCATTTCACGAAAAAGTCGCCATTTTCAATTGCACGAGACAGCTCATACATTTCATTGAAATTAATATTTATGAAATGTATTTAGCATTTTTTTTTTTTGCTTAAGAAGTCGCACATACGTTTGTGATTTCTTAAGCAGCAAAAGTTAACTGATTATCCTTTTAATTTATTATTTACTAGTGATACCCGCACGGCTTCGCCCGCAATAGAAAAATCAAAAGGTCTTTTGGTTCGCCTGTATATTTACAAATAATGTATAGTGAATTTTCTCGCCAGTTGGCTTGTACCGACATTACGGTTCCACGTTATGATCATTTCGTATCTCGCCAATTGGCTTGTGCCCATGTTACGGTTCCACGTTACGATAATTTCGTAATTTATGATACTTTTTTTCTTAAAATTGGAATAAAAAAAGAACCACATCGAATTTTCGAAAAATCGCTTCGAGGTGCACACCCCCATGCTACATACTAACTTTGTGCCAAATTTCATGAAAATCGGCCGAACGGTTTAAGCGCTATGCGCGTCACAGACATCCTACGGACATCCTACAGACATCCTCCAGACATCCTCCAGACATCCTCCGGACAGAGAGACTTACTGCTTTATTATTAGTAAAGAAAATTAAATACGGCACAAAATGATCGTTTTCCGTGGAATGACTTTTTCGCTAAATAGTTTTTAAAAAAAGTATATTACTTAACATAAAAGTCTAAAAATGAATATGCAATGTTTTTATCTTTCAATCCGATATATCTTAAAATAAAATTTTCCGCCGAAATTTTAAGATAATTAAAGATTCTCAATCTCAGTAATTCCACATTAATATTTTTGCACCGTGAGTTTCAAAAATCGTTAAGAACAAAATATGCGAGCAAAAAAATTCAGCTTAATGTTTCGAAAAACAAAATTATTTACTATATAAAATCTTTACTTTTTCTTCAGAGATATGCCGCAAAATTCATAATATTACACTTTATTCCTAATGCTATTGCAACGTTTGAGTTAATTGTATCCCAGCGGTAAGATGTGAAGTTGAAGGTAATGTGGTGACATTTCTTTTAAAGTGAGATAAATATTTACGTTCAAAAATTATTTCGAAGCAAACTTTGTATTTTTAATTCCGTTTTAAACCAAACTTTTAATAAAATATTTTTACCCTTTACAATATTTACGGATTTTTTTTTTCCTTTAATTCAGTTTGCTTCTCTTAATTATCGCAGAATAGCTGCTCTTGACACTCTCACATCAAATATTTATCTGCTAAATTAAAGCCAATCTTAAATATTTGCTAGCAAGTATCCTTCAATGTTTGACTTTACGGTAATGGTTTACTGTTATAACGTAATCTTATTTCACTTTCAGATCATTCCAAACCACCAACTTTTCGTTTTCGAGGAAAGAAGCTGGTTCCTCTATTTTCTTCGAACTGATGCCTGACAGCTTGAAACCCGCGTATTCATTGAATTGCCGATCGATTAAAATTTAATTCCTATTTTGAAGCAGGAAAAGAAACCAACGTTTCTATCAACCGATTAAAACGTTGCTTTACATTCATTTCATCTATTTTAGTCCTTTGCTGCACGCTAGTTTCAAGTGATGAATCTAAAAAAGCAAAGCTTTTTCTCATTTATTGTTTCCATTAAAAATAACCATAACATGTCAATATTATGGTTATTTATTTTTTCATCTATTTTTAACTATGATCACTACTCAATGCAATGATCACTTTACTGTCCGTTCTCGAAAGCAAAGACTACCACTCAGTACAGATTCCATTTCAAAAAGGGGCGATAGGTTGAGGATGGGCACTTACCGCTAGCACTTGCTGTCTTTGAACACGTTATTTTGCACTTTTTACTACCGGGTATCCCTCCCTATTTTGATAAAATCACAGCAGACCTGACGCATGCGCAACTAAGTCTCGGATTAGGAAAACGAACAGTACCGGTAAAGTGATCATAAATAACATAGCGAAAGGAAAGTTTCATAAGACTATCGAATCAGTATTTTTCTTCCTAAATTCAGTGTACTATGTTCTATATTAAGGTAGTGAAAAATAACAAGAAAAAAAGTTTTTAAAGAACTTCCTTTATTTATTATCCACCTGAGTTTAAAAAAAAAAAAACTTTTTTACCGCTTTACCCTACCAAACCAAATTTTTTTCACTAAGTAATATAAGACAAACTCTGCATCTTACAAATAATCATTATATTCATAGATCTTCAGATTACAGTAATGTCATCAGAGGCGGATACACGAGGAGGGTCATGACAATACTCCAGCCATCCACATTGTGTTACTTTATGAATACGGTGTTAACAATTGCGGGGATATTTTAAATTCATCAATTATTTTACGAAGTAAATATCTAAGTTTCTTATTCCTGGACCGATTTCGTTCTTTTTACTGACACCCAAGCAATTTTCGAAGTTTTTCATACCCAAGCCCTATTTTTCAGCGTGACTCGTGACCTCCCCTGAAATGGTAGTCTGTATCTGCCCTTAAATATTATTGCAATTGGTATTCATATATATTATGCTTCTGTTACCGAACACACTCGTTTCCTCCACACTGAAAAAAAATACGCATTTAATAAAATTACAAAGTAAAATATTAAATATTTAATTGTTATGTGACATAATATGTTAATACAATTATTTTACTAATTCTCGTCCTTTCCTTCGACTTCTTTTCTCTTCTCACCATGAGCATAATATCCATTTTTTAAAACTCGTGGTGCTTATCTTTTCTAAACATATTCGCAACTCCAATAAACTATAGGGGGCGCTGCAGCCACTGTCTAATGGCGGATGAAAAAGTTAAAACAAACAAATGCTGTAACTTATAACTTGCTTTGAAGATTAGTGAACGACAGTAATTTATCATAGTGTTTGTGGGAAGCTTTCTTTTCTATTGTTCTGAAATTACATTACACTATAAACTATCTGAAGCCTGTAATTTACCCCAAAGAAAACACGTGGAATGTTTTACCTTTTTTGGTAGTACAGTTGACTTCCGCTACAACGCGATCCGACTTACGCGAAATGGCTGTAACGCGATTTTTTCCCCGGTAAAGAATCTTATTCCTAACGCGAATTCTTCACCCGCAACACGAAAATTTTCCGAAGGGAATCGCGATTTTTTCGTGAATGGACCTTCATCCCTTTGGCATCACTGAGAGCGGAAGTTCCCACACCGTACTAGTCTGAACATCACTTATACAAATAACTCTACTCCTCATTTTCTATTTATTTTTTTCATTCTATATGGGAAAATTGATGAAATATAATGACACTTAAGAGCGCTGTTTCATTTCAAGTTTGTGAAGAAAGAAGGAAAAAGAGAAAGTTTCTCTGACAATTAAAGAAAAGCTAAAGATTATGTGCTTAAACAACTATAAAATGCGTCGAAGGAAGCACGACAATTAAGTATGAGTGAATTTTCCATATCTACAATTAAAAAGCAAGAAAAGAAAATCCGTAAAAGTTCACCGAGTATTTTCTAAGCAAAATGCAAAAATTAAGAAAATGGAAGCTTCTCTTGCATTGTGAATTTAAGAAATCAGGAAGAGGGGTGTTGCCATAGATAGAAAGGTTATAAAAGAACTAGTGAAGCAACTGTATTGTGTAATTAAAATTATATAAGAATAACGGTTTGATCACGCAGCATAAATCATCACCATCTGCGATTTTTTATGTTACAAATATCATTACTGGATCTGCTGTACAGTATATGTTCTTTGGTTCAACTATAGTGCATTTGTTTTTCTTACTACATAATGTACCTACCGTAGTGGTTTATTTTACTCTTTCTTTCCCATTGATCATTGATTTTGTGCATCGTAGCAGTTTTTTATGTTAGATGATTTTTTTTTTAAATACAATAAATAAAAATTCATTTTTTTAATTTAGGAAACAGTAATGTATAGTTAAGAAATGGTTTTTAACAGTTTGAGGTGGTGTGTACAAGTATCTTTAATCGTATGGGTATGTTTATAAAAGTTTTTACACATACCCTTTTCACAACGTGAAATTTCAACTTACGCAAAGGGTCTTGGAACGCATCCCTCTCGTAAGTCGGGACTCGACTGTATTGTAAATCCCAGCAAGGTAGCGTATTCGAGCTCTGAAGATGCGAATTATGCTGCAATTCGAAACTTGAAAGCAAAGCGAGATTAAATTGTAAGCTGAGCAAAAAAAATTTAATTGAAAAGGAAAAAGAAAGGCCGAACAAGTTCCTCATTTCCACTAAGCTGCGACGAAATAATAATAGGCTCTGCAGCTTTCTTAAATATTAAATTCCGAATTGCACCCTTAATGGTCTTAAAAATAGGATTAATCTGTTACTTACTAATAGAGGAAAATTAATAATTTGAATTTAATTATCGATTGAAATTGAGGATCCGGACCGAGTATCATTCTATGTGTCCGAATATAAAATAGTTACAAAGCATTCATTTCTTACCTATTTTTAAACTATTGAAATGATGGTTTACATTCCATTTTCAAGCTTAAAAATAGGAATATTTTCCGTGATGATTAAAAAAAAAATGCTACAACAATATTTCTAGATCAAGGAATTTCAATCTTGAAATGTTTCCGGATGTAAAATGGAAAGAATTTAAGGAGATAGCTTTTCAATCAACCATCTTATCGGGAAAATATTGACTGCACACATGTTTGGGATATCTAAACGTAAACAGATTAGACAAATCATCTTAAAAGTGATGTTTACTGATATTTAAAATGCTCAGAATTATAACTACCTTTTTTAATACGAAATTTCATACAGAAGAATCTCGTTTATTCGGCCTCTGTATTTCCGGATCTCCGGTTTATCCGAAAAAAATTTGTAGAATTTAAAAATGTTTTATATTCATACAAGTAATAGTTTTGAATGGGGTCGATTCCAAAATTTCAAAGTTTTTTTTTTTTCCCTGAAAGAGCATGCTTAAAAACATAGGATCTGACTATTTTTTAAATAATTTGTTTAAGTTTAATATTTTTAAAAAATTACGGTGCGCTTTCATTGTTTACGCTTCTGCCGATGACATCACAAGTAATGAAATGCCATTCACTGTTGCCATTCGCAGAGCAAAATATTTAATTCGCTTCTTTACTCATGTGTGTTGTCAACGATATGGTTGATAGCAAGCGTAGAGCGCAATATTTAATTCGCTTCTTGATTATTCTAACATGGAAACGCGGTAGAAAGATTTGCCTAAGTGCATCATTTGTGATGTCATAAAGACCACGCCCGGTTTGAAAGATTGAACACTTAAAAATTAAATAAAAATTAACTGTTGCGAAAATAAAAGTATTTTCTGGGTTCATGTTTTTTTTTTTTTTTTTTTTTTTGCTTATTCTATCAATTTCAGTGACTTTCGACTAAAGGAAACAACCCTATTATGAGAGCTTAACTATAAGTGCGTCAAGCATTTGATTTTATTTTGATTAAATGTGCAACTTCTGGAGAGATCACGTAATAAATTAAAGCAATTTAACAATATCGTGTCAATGATGATCAAGTGTTTGATTGAATAACATAAATGATAAATTGTGGATTGCTAGGGCACCCGTATGAAGGGCAATTAGGAGCTCAAGCCTCCCCCCCCCCTTCCCTTAGAATTTAGAACTTCCTTGCTTTTAGTACTTTTTTCTTTGCAAAAATGTAAAAACATTACTTTTTCAGCAGTTAATGAATAAGTTATTAAAAATGTCAAACTTTAAAAACTCTAATCTGCACTGAAATCAGTTTCCGTGGGGAAAATATCTGAGTCCCCCTTACAATTTTGCTTATGGACGCTCTTGGTAGATTGTGCTAAGCAACCCTATTTAATGTGTTACATAGCATTGTTTTTAACTGTAAAAAAAAGTGCATCAACTAAGTTAAGAATTTGTGTTACTTATTTTCCATATTACCCGGAGTATCCAAATTTCGGTTTATACGGATGGCTTATGGTCTGTTTGTCCGGACAAAAGAAGTTCAACTGTCATTATCTCTCTCTTTTTTTTTTTTTTTTTTTCAAATACTAACTATAACTACGGCGTTTTGTATCTGAAATACTCGTATTTTGCGGAATTAAACGCAGATATCTAAACAAAGCAAAAAGAAAGCAAATCGTTATTGACCGTATTAGCAGATTATATGTATGCGATGGAGACTTGCTTTACTATAGTTGGGGCAAACCTAACCTGGCAGCGGCGTAATGTTATTATTGAGATCTGCGCAGCCTTCGTAATGCTGCTAGGTTAAGTTTGCCCCAACTATAGTATCATGCACTTAAGGTTACCCTACGTACCTCCTTTCATTAAATAACAATTAGTTTTAACTTTTATTAGTCGTGATTGTCCACTCCAGTTATTAGTTTAAGAGCCATTTTGATGTATTGGAAGATTAAACTGTTTTAAGTTGTAAGTGCTAAATATTTTTGACTGAATTTTGCTGCTATGATCTTTCAATGTTACACCAAAAAAAGAAAATGAAATTCTTTTACTTTAATATGCTAATATATATCTTTCTTCTATTCTTCTTTTTGAACATTCTAAATGGTTTTTAAAGTGCCTCTTTATCTTATTTTTTCGACTGAAAGTTTATTATGATTGTTGCTCTTGAACTTTCAGTGCGTTCGACTTTTTTTACTTATGAGTTTTGTTATTGTTTGGAAGTTTAAAAAAAGTACATTAAAAGAAGAATTCGTTTTAAAATACTAGAAAAATCAACTGGTCCTGGATAATACAATGTGTTGTATGATTTTATGTCCTTAATTTGTTGTAATTTGCTAAATTACGCGTTTATTCCAGTAATTTTTACTCATAATTGCTTCACGTTTTGAAGCATTACTTCATTACTTGTTATAGAAAGTCACGAAATGTCATCAAATTGACATCATTTTTGGTGACTTTATTTTATCCCCAAATTTAGGGAGAAATCTTTAATCATTGCTCTGCACACATTGTAATTAGAATAACGATGTGTGCAGATCAGTAATACATTTTTAAACAGGTCGATGTCTCAGTTTTTCAGCGCCGAAAAAGGTGCTCCTGGTTACTCTGAATACAGTTGGGTTCACCTTATATTAACTCCAGATTAATTTCGACAAACTTTCACTCATGCTTTTGAAATACAGTACAATAATTAAAAAAAAGCAAGTTTTTGACATGAAATATTCTGGGTTTTTAATTAGAGTATATAAATTTGAAAACAAACGCACTTAATGAGTCAAATTCTACATAAAAGTGTGTGCATCACTAAAACGCATACGAAATCATCTCACAGTAGCATAGTTTTTTTGCACAGGATTGTTGCTATAAAATGTTTTCGATGCACACATCAGGGGAACATCATTCACATATCAGAGGAATTTGCGTTTTCTTGAAAGAGTTATGCAGTATTGATTACGAAAAATTTCTCTGGAAGCTTTTGCTGTGGAGAAAAGGAAAAAGTATAGCACGCGAAAACCTCATTACTACTATCTTCCGGACTATTAGCAGTTTTGACTCTAATGCAGCACTTTTAAAACATATAACTGGCATTTCGTGTCCGAATTTAAATTTTTTTATCATTAAAACGATTTCTAATGATGGTTTTAAAGTTTTGTTCTTTTATAAATGATCTAAAACCCTTTGTAAATACTACTACTCTTTAAAAAAAAAACCTAATAGATAAATTTAAAAATAAAAAATTGTTATACCTTATTTTTGAACGAACGTTAATGATCGATAACATCAAATCTATCAGTTGCTAATCTTAGTCTTTTACTGCAACGATAGCTCATAACATTGAAAGCGCTGAACTCTTAATGTATACTCCCGAAGGGCTTAGTTTTCGTTTCAGAACACGTACCACAAACACAAACTCAACAAATGAAGTGCTGCTAATTGCAAATTAACCGTGAACTGACACGAATTTCAGGAATGTTGTTTTTTTTTTTTTTAATCCTAAAAATATTCACAAAATTTTGAAAAAGAAATTGAAAGCTTATTATTAAGCATATTTACGTATGTCCATATGAAAAGTGATGCGAATAATGCGGCCTTAGACTGAAAGCGGATCAACTATACTCTATTCACGGAATAGGTAGACTGAAAGTAAGCAAACAAATTGCCAGAAGGTTTGCCATTATGCCATTTTTGAGAGGTTTTTTTTTTTCTTTTTTGAAATAACGAAAACAAAAACTGACCAATATCATTCTAATTCGCTGTTTGCTTGACACCAATTTGTTCATGTTCAAACCAAGCGCGGGACTGACGTATCCAAAAAGCGCATTTCTTTGTTTACATCTAGTCTATTTTTCCCGGGAACGCAGTATATACTCGTATTACGAAACAGATATGGGTAAAAGGCAGATTACCTTCAGTCTCGAATGAAAATGAGATCTCGTCTTTAATTATCACTTTCTGAGAATTTTCCCGAGCGACTTGTGATTTCCCATATACAACAGGCTTACTGTTCTCCTGAAGCTGGTTTACTATTACCTTTTATAAAAGCATAAAAGTTTTCAAGATACTTTCAAATCTCTTGTTAATATTACCCTGCACTACTAAAATCATGTAATGGCGTAAAAATGTGATTAATATTTATGTTTAGAAAAACAGTAATTAGCTGCGCTGCAAAGATGCTACAGTGCTGGTAAAAAAAATTGCATCACCCTCGCGATTTCACAACAATGGGATTATGTGAGAAGTTTTGGTCGATCGACTAACGATGAATGTATGTGAAATTCTGTAAAACTTATGAAATAAACATTTCACATCAAGAATCCGATAATTGTTTACGTAGATCGGGGCTGTTTCCGGGCCAAGGCAAACTTTTGACCCCATGCTCATTTTTTCATTTATGAACCTGCGTGCGAGTTTAGAGGAAAAAAAATACTCAACCCCATGTCAATTAAGGTCTAATGGCAGGATAAAGGTTTTTGAGTTGTTACTTACCAGTTTTGCCCTATGGCACGGAGTAGAATCATCCTGGAAAATGACGCTTGGAACTGAAGCAAAGTGATCCCGGATAGTAGGAAGCAATTTCTCCTCCAAAATGCCAATATACACCTGAACGTTTACTGTTCCTTGCACAAAGTGAAGCCCACCAACTCCTTGATCAGAATCATCTGGGATACGGGATGCTTGACTGTGTGTTGAATGCGGTCGGGATGATATTCCTCTCTTTTGCGGCGCGGGTGATGCAATTTTTTTTACCACCACTGTAGTTATGATTTTATTTAATAGATATAAGTTTAAAAGCTTAAGTTTTACTGGACAATGCCTATTTCTGAACATTGTTTCACACTTATTGATATAAGGAAGAATTAAACATTGCTTGTGTAGCAAGTTTTCATCCTGCAATTCGAAAACTGTTTTGCGTGTTTTTAGCGACAGATGGACAACAAGACAATTTTAGCAAATTTCTCTGAGCTCAGAATTTTTTTACATATGTTAATGCCATTAACGGAGGAGTTTTCTTTTTGGAAAGTAATGATAGATTTCGAATATGTTCAAAAATCCGTTTATTTTTCTCGTTTCAGATGACTTTTAGTAGTGCACCAAATTCGAGGACCGAAACGCCACCTAGTGACGCTTCTCCGCAAACACCTCCTGCTGCGCCAAACTCGTCACCATCTCGGCGCAACAGCGAGCGCCGAAAACGGGGCTTTGTACGAAAAAATACTCAATCGGCACCTGATTCTTTCGATAACGATGACGATTGTTCGTATGGAGCAAGTGAAGGAAATCCCGAAGAACAGAGGCCGCAAGCAGCCGCAGTTCAAATTGGATACTTCAATTTCGATAGCATGCAGAGGTTGTTGGATCTATCCATCACAGCTAAACCAGAAAAGCCAAACTTCCTACTCACACCTGGAGGTAAGCCCATTTCGTCTATGTAATTCAAACGAGCTAAAATGTGTGCATCACGATGACTTCCTTTTACTCCAATTTAATGTCATTTTCTCATTATTGGCAGTTTTAATGTGATTCAATAGTTTACTCTCTAAATATCACCAACAGTGGCCAAATTGAAACCAGATATTTTTAAAAAAATCGTTAAATTTGTCGCCAAGTTGGCGACAAAACTTGGCGACTAAAAGACTGGCGATATATCGCCAAGTGTCCGCCAAATTATGACTCCACTTGAGTTTATATCAAAATTAACAATGATTTCCCCCAAAAAAGGGGCAAAAGATCCCCTTTGGAGTATCCGAATGCAACCAAAAAGGGAGGTGCACAACTAGACCCCACTAGGAGTCTGAAGTACCAAATTTCAACTTTCTAGGACATTCCGTTCTTGAGTTATGCGACATACATACACACATACACACATACATACGTACATACAGACGTCACGGGAAAACTCGTCGTAATTAACTCGGGGATCGTCAAAATGGATATTTCGGGTGTCTGTACGTTCCTAGGCATATATTCACGTGTGGTTGGGTTGAAAAATAAACTCAACATTCATTCGGGGGTGAGCAAATTTGGAAATTAAGGCCGATTTTTGAGTGAAAATTTGTTTGCGAATACAATACTTCCTTTTTTGTAAAATGGAAGAAAAAATGCTCCGAATGTCACTCGGGCTACGTTCGGAAACAATCCACCGGTTAAAACACGTGGTTAATCAGATTGCGGTTATCGCGTCACCTGTATTCTTTTGGTGAGGCCGGTAGAGCAGCTGCATTTCGGAACACTCGTGAGTACAGCGCAGCAAGTTCTAGTTCAACGTCAGTCCAATCAAAGAGAGCGTAAAACTTGAAATACGACCGAATTGGCCAAAACATACCATGTGATCTTGCTAACCAAGTAGAGACCATGGAGAGAGATAGGTGAGAACGGTTGCAACCGGGTTCACTGCCAAAGAGTGAGTGCAAGTAGTTCCGAACGCTGGGACATCTAACAAGGAGACGTTACGGGCTCGGAAATTCAGATCGGGATGAAATTCAGCAGCTTAGTAGTAACCCTGAGTATCCATTACTAACGTTTCAGTTCTATCTAAACTAAGAATAGCAAACATTGTGAAAAAATCTCATACATTCAAATTTTCTGTAACTTCTGAATATTACCCAGCAATATCCGGTATAATATTCCCAGTTCCATCTCTATATCAACATTTTAAAAAACAAATAAAATTTAGATTCAGAAAGTTATCAAGCGAAAATTTTAATTTAAATTACAAGCCAAAAATTGATTTCCTACTTTTTTCCACATTCGTGTTCATGACGTTGCTAGTGGAAAATATGACAGTAAAAACTCTCATTCAGAGATAGTGATTTTTTTTTTCTGATTTATTCGTTGCATGTAAGGCAGAACATTATTATCTACCTAAAATATAGTAAGGTGTATTAAAAGTGAAAATGCATTTCACGCAAAGCGAAACATCTGAAATTCTAAGCACTTTTTATGACCCATTGAATATACTCGGGATAAAACTTCACTGAGATGCCCATTAAAAAGTAAATTTGCCTTCGTAGAACTTATTTCTCTTTGTTCTGAATGGCTTTAAAAAAAATTAAAGTTCTTAAGAAGCTCTTTTTTTTAACATTGTGCAAAGAGATCTTTATATGGTTCTAAGATTTTAACCGCCTATCTCTTTACCAAAACTATATTGAAAACTTTTTTCGACCTTAAATCTACTGCTGAGAAACACTAAAAAAGCATATAATATTAAAAAAAAAGCCACTTCCAACTTAGGTCAACAAAGAAAAATTTCATTTCAGAATTGTTTTCCCTCATATTAAACCAAAATTATATAATTAACTTTAGTTAATGAACTAATATTTGAAAAAAAAACTGTATTAACATCGAGTATCATCCACTACAAATTTAAAAAATGTGTTTGAGCTTGAGTGGATGAAAAAAAGAGTATTTTATCAGTGATTGAAAATTTGAACAAGATATATAAATATATAATAAGGAGAGTATATAGGAGAGAATTTTTAAAAAATAATCTTTTCAGTATTATTTTTAGTAAAAACTACAAAATACAATGAAAATTTTAAAAAACGCACACACAATGAGTCAAGTTTTACAGTGATTCGAAATTTAATTCATGCACATCCTGAAAAAGAAACTGCACAAAAACCACTAAAATTTTATGTTTTTAAGCTATTCCAAATGCACGAAATTGTAACTTTTATGGTCATATTTTATTCTATTTTTACTCTACGGTACATTTTTGAGGTTCTTTCCTTTTTTGTTTAACACCTCGTTAATGATTTTTAAAAATGATCGGTTTTTCAACGAGTTTCGACCATGAGACCAGATAGACCATGATAGATGCTGAAATCTAGTAGCCATGTGTGAGTCTGTCAAAAATCAATCTTGCCGATTTCCCTGAGAGGGATTAAACGAGTTCATTTGTTAAAATAGGTGTGGGTCAAGTCATGTTTCTTTGCCAGTAATGGTATTTGGTGTTACTTCAAAATATAAAAAGGTCCCCCTCTTTCAATTCAATCATAAATGAGCTCGTTTAAGGTCAAGCCTCTCGTTAGGAATAGTATGCATATTCAACAGGCGTACACGCAAACAGACAAAGAAACACCCACACACACAATATCTGCGGCAATTCTTAATAACTAGAAAGTCGCTCGTCAAGGTATGACGTGTGAAAATTGCTTCAACATTTGAATGAAGTCATTGCCTGTTTAGCGATATTTTGATAATTGAAATGTTAACCCTAACTACAGTGGATAAACACTAAACTCCAGTAGGTAGCGTTCATTGTTGACCACTTTTTCTTTTCTTCATTCCCTTGAAATGACACAATCTTACCAGTAAAACAGTTTAGTAACCGGATCGAGTTCAGCCTTGTCACAATAAAGCCTTTCCCTGCATGTTAAATATTATCAAAACATAGTATCACATTATCATGCCATGGCGCGAGTTTCATTGTTGAAATTCGCGGGTTACTCGATCATTGGCTATTATATATATATATGAGTATTTGAATTTAAAATGGTGCGCAGAGGTCAAATTAGCAGAAATTCGAATTTAAACTAGTATGTTGTGGCCATCATGAAACTTTCTTCTATATTTTTCTTTTTTTTCTGATCCCTCCCCATGCTTGACGTGGAAGCAATATTCCCAACAAAAACAAAATTACACATGCAAAAACTTGACGACCATCCCAATGTCTGAATTATTGCAAAAGCAAAGCAAAGAGCGAAAATTGAAAGTTATTTTAAAAGCCTTGCTTGAATTAATTACAAATATTTTATTTGTTAACAAACATAAGATGGCAACAGTTAAAAATTTTAAATCATTGAGATAATATTTCCGATCATTTCGATACAATTAAAATCACGAAAAATGCGCAGACGACAATCTATTACGATTTATCTTTCTTATTGTTGCATTAATAAAGCTATTTTTATTCAAAAAAAAAAATCAACACCTTGGAGCGATTGGCGTCAAAATTGAACCAAAGCCTGTTTACATATGGATTCACATACATTCCAAATTTCAACCAGAACGTAGCATTACTTCTTGAGATAGGGCACTCACAATGGAAAAAAAGAACGGGCCGATTGCGCTACCCCCTTTTTAGCTGTTGACACCAAAATAAAATCAGCTCTTATACCCACTAAGGACTACTTGCCGATAAATTTTTCTTTCATTCCGTTCATTATTTCTTGAGATACAGCAGTCACAATTGACGACAAAAAACGTTCTATAGCTCAACCCCCGTTTGAGTTATTGACACCAAAATTGAATCAGCACCTGCTCTTGTTAATGACAACATATGGACCAAATTTTGTTTGATTCCGCCAGTCACTTCCTGAGGAATAGCAAGCACGCGTAACTCAAAAAACGTCCCATTGCTCCAACCCCCTTGGAGGAATTCGCGCCAAAAACCAATGGGCACAAGTTCACATAGCGGCACATATGTGTACCAAATTTCGTTCAATTTCATGCGGTAGTTTTTGCTGTACATCGGTAACAAAAAACTGGTCACACACAGACGTGACACACATACACACACATACACACAGACAGACAGACATTTTCCAAAAATAATCGAAATGGACTCAGTACACCTCAAAACGTTCGAATCCGTCAAAATTCGAAATTCGAAAATTTGCACGAATCCAATACTTTCTTCTATATATTAGATATAGAAGAAAGTAAAAAATGCGATGTTAGAAATATCACAGTCAAGTCTCAAATTTTTGCAACTATTCTTTAATGACAAACATTTAATGCATAAAAAATATAAAAAGAAAACACATTAATTTAATTAAGATTAGTTCCAAATATATGTTTATTTTTTTGCGTTACATACATATACATGTAAATCAAACTTACTTTCTGAATAGCCTGATACATGTAACGAATTATCGAAGAATAAATATAGTATAGTAAACACGTAAATACTCAAAAATCGATTAAGACTTTATGTCTCAAAACTAATATTGACATAAAAGTTATTAGGTTAAATTAATATTAAGTTCATAAAAATAAAATATAGAGTCATCAACCGAATTAAATCCATGTCCAGTCTTATTTGCAAGACAGACCTGCTATTGGACGATTTTCGAAAAAAATGTCCCGTGCATAAGTTTTTAATTTTTTTCAGCCAAATTCTAACCAATTTCATTTTCATTTCCATTTTTCTAACCAAAGTCTTCAAAAAATAATCCTGTTGGGGAATAATACATGCTTTAATATGCTATCAAAGAATAACAGTTAATCCCATATTTAGTTAATAGTTAGTTGAATAAAATAAAAAACTTAACGTTATGCACGGGACATTTATTCGAGAATCACCCTATTGATGGTAAGTGAAATGAATGAATAGTACTGCTAAATTTTATAAACTTAAATTCAAAAATTAATCTTGACTCCGAAAATTTCAAAAATGTCAGAATAGCTCTTCTGAGCAAACGAAAAGCTATTTCTTGAATGGGTTATGCTTCTAAAATGTCCTTCAATTTCTGTAACCGTTGCCAAAAGTTTCCGATGAATTGAAACCTTTGATTTAAATAATTATCGTCAGGAGGATATACACAACCCTTCGCTTAAGGCATTTCCTTTATGAATTCATTTAGACGCGAACACGATGTCATTTTGAAGGACAGCCTTCCACCAAAAGCGTAGTTTGTATCTTTGAATTACATCTAAATAATTCGAGTAGTTCCAATGAATACCTTATTTATTTGAAAATGTTCACTCGAAAAGACCAAAAGGTAAACATGAAATATAACACAGCTTTCACATACTTTTCTCGTCAAAAGAGACGAGAAATATCTTAACCATTAAGAATTCATTTTTAAAGCCATTCCAAACAGTAAAAGCACGCAAAAGTAGAAATGGAACATAAAATTCTACTTATACGCTCTTTTGATAGTTCCTGTTGTATCCTTCCTTATTCATCTTAGTTGGAAGGTGGTGCGTGGGTTTACTTAAGTAACGAACATCGAAACCGCTTACGAACAACACATACTTTACTGGCACAAGCACACAAAATTACATACATCTTAACAAACGATGAAAGCACTTTCTATTCTCAGTTACAGTTAGATCTCGATCCAGTTTACATTCTCATACAGTCACAGTTAAAGTTAATAGCATTAAGACACTACATCCCTCCCCCCAAAGTCCTTATAACTACAGATCAAGTCTCTTTGGAGGCGTTCTGATTCGAGTTGACCGTCGAAGCACTGGAGTTAGTTCAGCAGCTGGCAAGGGCTTGGGATCTGGAGCAGCTGTAGGCATTATTGTCTTTCTGGATGGACTTTTTGGATCGGGGTACACCACAGGTGAGTTTGGACAAACATTGGAGCTAGCGGGTTCATCAGAATCTCGGGAAGCCTCGCAAACGGACTCCCTATTTGGCTCGGATTGAACCGTGGACGATTCCTGTACCCTGTATCTAGGGACTGTACTCTGTGACGTCTCGGACTCGGATACTGCAGTGTTGCGTATCTGGTCGATGTGTCTCTTCCATAACTGTCCGTTAACATCTATGGTGTAATGCAGGTGACCATCTCTACTGACGACTGTACCGAATTTCCACCTTCTATCTCCTTGGCGATAATTCCGTACAGCGACTCGATCACCGGTATTGAAAAATCGATCTCTGAAACAAATATCTTTTTTTCGTCTTAGATCTATCTGGTGTCGAACATCGGGTATGAGCAGATCAATTAATGTCCTTATCTCTCTCTTCATAAACATGAATGATGGGCTTTGTTGGGTAGTCATGTTTGGAGCTTTGCGATATTGCATTAAAAACGTGTTTACTTTTTGACGAAGGGAACCTGGGAAGTCAGACATCGCCCTTAGCGATTGTTTAACGGTATATACATACCTCTCTGCCTGACCATTACTAGATGGCTTATAAGGAGCACAAGTTTTATGTACAATACCATTGCATTTCAGGAATTTTTCAAACTCTTCTGATTTAAGCTGCGGTCCATTATCACTGACAAGGGTAATGGGTAACCCATATCTCGAAAAACACTCTCTTAGGCATTCGTTGGTGTTTGCAGAAGTAATTTTCTTCATAGGAAATACTTCAAGCCATTTGGAGTACGCGTCCACTACGATAAATAACATATGTTCGAAGATTGGCCCCGCAAAATCTACATGAATTCTCTCCCAGGGTGCACTTGGATATTCCTAGTAGTGTGTTTTAACTTTTGGGGAATCAGCTTTATGCTTTGCACATTCTGTGCAGCTTCTTACCATCTCTTCAATATCCTTATCAATATTCTTCCAATAGATGTATGAGCGGGCTATACCCTTCATTTTCACCATACCCAGATGGCCTGTGTGGAGATCTTCAAGTACTCTTCTTTGATAGCATTTTGGAATGCACACCCTGGATCCACGTAAGATGCATTCATCTTCTACAGCAAACTGGGCAGTGTCATCTCCCTTCCCTCTTACATGTTTCCCTGATTTTAAGGCATGATAGATGGGCTTTAGCTCTTCATCAAGCTTGGATTCTCTAGCAAGATCCTTTGAAGTAATTGGCAAAGTCTCAATTTGGCACAGTTGAAACATAGATATTTCATCTCTCAGATCTAAATCTTCTGATTTTAAAGGAAGTCGTGATAAGAAGTCTGCATTACCATGCTCAGCAGTGTTCCGATATATAATGTCAAATTGGTACGCTTGTAAAAATAATGCATAATGCAATAATCTTGCTGCTGACAATACAGGAAGACCTTTTTTGCAACTAAATATGGCAACAAGAGGTTTATGATCAGTGATCAGAGTAAATCTTCTACCTTTTAAGTATAAATAAAAAAAATTTTATTCCCCAAATAATTCCCAAGGCTTCCTTATCTATTTGAGAATATCGCTACTCCGTTGGGGTCAATGTTCGAGATGCAAATGCAATAGGATGTTCAGATCCGTCGGGAAATTGGTGCGCAAGGACGGCGCCTAAGCCAACAGGTGAAGCATCTGTTGACAAGATAACTGGTAAGCTAGGATCGTAATGAGCAAGGACTCTGTCCGAACATATTTCTTTCTTGATTTTATCGAATGCTTCAGAACATTCCGCATCCCAATTCCATTGAACCCCCTTACGGGTCAATTGATGCAACGGATATGCCAATGTTGCAATATCTTTCGAGAATCGACCATAAAAATTTACAAGTCCCATAAACGACTGAATCTCTTGAACATTTTGGGGAGTTTTTGCCTTCATAATAGCTAAAATTTTGTCATCTGTTTTTGACAAGCCCTGAGCATTGATTTTGAACCCGAGGAATTGTATTTCACTTTGAAAAAATTTGCTTTTTTTATTATTTAACTTTAGGCCATGAAGCCGACATCTTTCAAAGAATTTTTCTAACTTTTGGCAATGGGTTTCTATATTGGGCGTAGCAATGCGAGCATCATCAAAAAATACTTCTACCCCATCTAAATCCTAAAATACAGATTCAATGTAGCGCTGCCATACCGCTGGTGCGGCATTCACCCCATACATTAAACGTTTACAAATGTAGAGGCCTTTGTGAGTGCTTATTGTGAGGAGTTTTTGACTATCTTCGTGCATTTCCATCTGCAGATAAGCTTGAGTAAAGTCAATTTTAGAAAAAACTCTACCCCCACTGAGTGATGAAAAAATTTCCTCTACTCGCGGCAAGGGGTATTGCTGGACTTTAAGATTTTTATTCAGCGTGACTGAATAATCAGCACATAATCGTATGCTGCCATCTGCCTTAACAATTGGTACTATTGGGGTCGCCCAGTCACTTGTTTCTGTTTTTTCTATAATGCCTTCCCTCTCAAGTCTATCGATTTCTTCTTCAACTTTATTTTTAAGAGCGAAAGGTACAACGCGTTGTCTGCAAAAAATAGGTTTTGCATCCGGCTGCAGCTCTAATTTGCATTTATAATTCTTTATTTTCCCAACACTCGAATTATCAAAAATATCTGCATACTTGTTAAAAAGTAATTTTAAACGATCATTTTCAGCTCCAGTTGTTTTGACATGTTTGATGCCTGCCCAGTCAATATTAATTTTGTGTAACCATTCTCGACCAAAGATCGTGTCTAAATCTTGTTCTACTAGGTAAAGATTTAATTCCTGTTGCTGATTATGATATTTAACATCTACTGTTACGTATCCCAGAGGTACAAGAGAATTTCCATTGTACGTCTTAAAAACTAAATTAGTAGGAGAAAGTTCCTTTCCAGAAATTTTCCGGAATTTTTTTATGCTCATGACTGATACAGTTCCCCCTGTGTCCAGTTCCATCTGCACTGGTGTATCCTCAATGGAAACCGAAATCATTATTGGAGGTTGTTTTGGTTCCTCCTTTAAGTTTGACTTTAGTGTCACTTCGTACATGGGTACGCTATTTATATTGTTTTCCCCCACTTGCTTCTGTTTTACAAAATTCTTTTTGGTTTTGGGTGTTCTCTGGGCAGCAAAACAAGCTACTTTAATATGCCCTATTTTCCCACAGAAAAGACATTTTGCAGTCTTAAATTTGCATAAATTCGGAGAATGATCCTTCGAAAGGCATCTATAGTACGGTTTTTCAATTTTCACTGCCGAGTTTTGAACTTTCGTTTTGTTTACGGGCTGTTTCGTATAACTTTTAATTGAATGTATTACGTTCAATTTCGTACCAATAATAGCATTTGAGCTTTGAGAAGCTTTTTCCATAGCCGAAGCAATAGCTAATGTTTTAGATAATTCCAAATCATCTTCTTCGAACAGTCTATCTAAGGTTGTTCTATTCCGTAACCCACTTACGAAAACGTCTCGGAGCATTGTATTTAACATGTTTTTATCATAATTACAAGGTACCGCTAGCGATCTTAATTCCGCTATGTAAGCACTTATGCTTTCCCCTTCCTGTTGTTTTCTGTTTAAGAACATATGTCTGCTTGGAATTATGAGCGGTTTAGGATTTAGATGTTCCTTAAGAATATCAATAAGAGTATCGAAATCTTTTTCAGCAGGATTTTCTGGAGCAAGCAAATTTTTTAGCAAATTATAAAACTTAGCCGATAGGCTAGAAATCAAGGTTTTACCTCTTTTAATTTCCGCAACATTCTGAATATCTAAAAATGCTTTAAAGCGCTCAATAAATGAATCAAATGATTCTGACGTTTCGTCATATTTATCAAACTGAACACCAGTTACTTTCGATTTTGAATCTGGTTGTTCTTTCGTTTGTAAAGCTTCCATAAGCATTTCATTTTGCTCAATTAATTGCTGAACTAGTTGCTCCATGACAGATTTTTTTCAATTAGAAATATATCAGAATTAATAATTCCTACCTTGAGCTGTCTTCAGTTTAATAAACCTAATCCTTACTTGATTTCGCACTCTTTATACTCTCAAACATCGTCGCCAGTTGTTGTATCCTTCCTTATTCATCTTAGTTGGAAGGTGGTGCGTGGGTTTACTTAAGTAACGAACATCGAAACCGCTTACGAACAACACATACTTTACTGGCACAAGCACACAAAATTACATACATCTTAACAAACGGTGAAAGCACTTTCTATTCTCAGTTACAGTTAGATCTCGATCCAGTTTACATTCTCATACAGTCACAGTTAAAGTTAATAGCATTAAGACACTACAGTTCCCTTGAAAAAGAACACTCGCTTTTGAAATAATGTGATTTTAACTCTGAAAAGAAATTATTTCTAACTTGTAACATGGGATGGCTCAATTTCGATAAGAAATGTAGGAAACGGCAACGCTTTAGTGAAGCATGTATATCTGCGAATAGTGGAAACTGAATGTGAGAGCCTATTATTTCGATTGTTGAAAAACTTAGGGTACACTTATTTATTTATTGACTGTTACTTTATCCTTTGACTGCTAAATATTTTATAATTCGTTAATAAGTAACCAGAGTTATTTTACTGACATTTTCTTTAGATCCTTCAACAATATATTTTTTCACGTCCAGGTATGTCAATTTACATTTTGTTGAAAATCATTTCATTTTCATGTTCTTTAATCGAAAAATACATTCAGCTAGTATGATAAACAATATAATCTCGTTAAATGAAAGAACTAAACTTTTGAGAGAAAAAGTTCATCATTCTGAAAGATAAACGAACTTTTTTGCTGTAGGTAAAATGCATGAAAAAAAATTCTGCAAAATATATTGTTAAAAAGCTAATACCGTCAATGTAGAGATTATTTTCTGAACAGAAAAGCGGGATAAATCAAGAAAAACATCAAACGACTGGTTATAAAGTTTTTAGAGGTAAATTGGTGTAAGGTGGCCAAATTAAAAATTTCGAAAAAAACTAGATCAAATGGAAAGAGAAACTCTCATTAGTATGGGGTCAAGATATGGTAATAATAGCCCTAGTAGGTGCATAGATATAATTTAGAAAAACTTTTTAATGGAAGTCTATGTTGGGTTTGAATTTTGAACACAGTTTACTCAAAACTTTAAAAAATCCACTTACATCCCTTCACTTCTCAATTACTCATTTATTTTTTACTTACGTTTTCAAATTCCAAAAGTAAATTAAAAGAACAGTGGAAGAAAACTAACGTTTCCTAATCAGTTAAATTATTAATCCACTCTACAGTCTTGAATAAATAATATACAATGCTTAAAAATATTTGTTTCTTTGCCTCAATTACAGTTTGAAATCGCAAATAAAACAGAGAAGTGCATAACACAAAATAGAACCCAAAAACAAAATTAAATAGACAGAAACGTTTCTCCATATCGCATAATATTTAAAATTCGTTAGACGGTAAAAAATTTCTACAATTGAATTTTTTTAGTGTTTTAAAATTTTAAAAATAAAATAAATGAACAGTGGAAGAAAAATGACGTTTCCTAATCAGCTAAAAATTAATCTTGCCGTAGACTACAGAGTGAGTTCTAGCCCATGCCTAAAGTCTTTGCCGAAACAAGCTTTAATGGACCAGTTATAACTTGATCTCAAGCAAAAAAAGAAACATATAAAGCAAAATAAAACCTTAAAAAAAATAAATAAACATCATCTTTTCTTCATACCACATAATAGTAAAATTCCGCTAGATGGTAATATCATTTTCCTACGACTCCATTTCTCTTATCGTTTCAAAATTTTAAAAATAAATTAAATAAACAGTGGAAGAAAAATGACTTTTCTTAATAAGCTAAAAATTAATCTCCCCGTATAATATGGAAGGGCTTCTAGCCAATGCATCAAGATTTTACAGAACAAACTTTCTTGGACCAATTATTATTTTAAATCTCGAGTTTAAAAAAAAAGCATATAAAATAAAATAAAACCTTAAAAAATAATAAATTAACAGAAACGTTCCTTACCACATAATAGTAAAATTCTACTTGTTAATAACAAAATTTTCTACGACAGCATTTTCTTTAACTTTTTAAAATTTAAAAAATAAATGAAAAGAAGAATAGTGGAAGAAAAATGACGTTTACTAATCAGTTAAAAATAAATTCCTCTTTAGAATTTGGAATGAATTCTGTCCAGTGTCTAAAGTTTTTACATAGGCTAGCTTTCTTGGACAAATTATTTTAAATCTCAAGTAAAAAAAGGAGCATATAAAGCAAAATAAAACCTTAAAAATAATAAACAGAAACGTATCTTCCTACAACATAATAGTAAAATTTCACTAGATGATAATATAATGGGGTTGTTTCCTTCAGTCAAAAGTACTATTTTTAGTCACTGAAATTGATAGAATTAGTAAAAAAAATAACATGGACCCAGAAAATACATTTATTTTCCCAACAATTATTTTTTTATTTAAGTTTTTAAAATTAATCTTTCATACAAGGCGTGGTCTTTATCACATCACAAATGATGCTCTTTGACGCATCTTTGTACCGCGTTTCCACCTTATGATAATCAAGAAGCGAATTAAAATTGCGCTCTACGCTTGCTATAAACCATAGCGTTGCCAATACACGTGAGTAAAGATGCGATTAAATATTTTGTTCTGTGAATGGCAACACTGAATGGCATTTCATCATTTGTGATGTCATCAACAGAAGCATTAAAAAATGGAAGCGCTCTGATTTAAATAATTTTTTTAAAATATAAAACAAATTATTTAAAAAATGGTCAGATCCTATATTTTTAAGCATGCTCTTTCAGAAATTTTTTTTTAAATTTTGGAAACGACCCCATTCCTACGACTTTGTTTTTATAGCGTTTTAAAATTAAAAAAAATAAGTGAACAGTGGAAGAAAAATGACATTTTCTAATCAACTAAAAAGTAATCTCCCCGTAGAATATAGAATGAGTTCCAGCCAATGTTTAAAGTTTTTACAGAACAAGCTTTCTTGGACCAAGTATTTTAGATCTCAAGTAAAAAAGAAGAAGCCTATAAAGCAAAATAAAACCAAAAAAAACAATAAACAAACAGAAACGATTCTTCCTACCACATAATAGTAAAATTCCGCGTGACGGTAATATAATTCCTACGACTGCATCTGTCTGTGGACGTTTTTAAGTTACCTTTGAAATGACGCGCAACAGCCGGCTCTCAGGTGTTGGCACAGCTTGTACGACGTCTTCGTTGCGTCAGCTACCGACGCGTGCTCGAAACAAGTGATTTACCGACTCCACCACAACCACGAGGAATTGCCGATTCGGCTTGTTTCTCGTTTCGGCAGATGTGTGAAATGGAATACACTAGTGAGAGACTTCTTTGAGGATTACAATTAATTTTGGCGTGTGGGACACTGAGATTCAGTAAGTTTTGATTTGCTCCTTGACTTTTATTTAATGCTAGTGGTACCAGCACGGTTTTGCCCGTAGTAGAAAATTAAAAGATGATTTTGTTCGCTTGTATATTTACAAATAATGGATGACGAATTTCTTGCCAATTTGTTATGTTCATTTGCTCGCCCATGTTACGGTTCCACGTTATGATGACTTGGAAATTTACTCATCCATCTTTTGATAATTTTGCTCGGGAAAATGTTCTTAAAATTGGAATAGAAAAAGAACAAAATCGAATTTTCAAGAAATCGCTTCGAGGTGCACACCCCCATGCAAAATTTCAAGAAAATCTGCCGAACGGTCTAGGCGCTATGCGCGTCACAGAAATCCTGACAGAGAGAGATCCGGACAGAGAGACTTTCAGCTTTATTATTAGTAAAGAAAGAAAAAAAACTTTCTAACTAGTATTGGTATTCAGTTTTGTTTTTCAATATGACTAAAATGTTTAGGACACCCACCAACGACACAGCAAGTATAGTAAAAACTGATGAAAAATAACTAGAGTAATTGCGTCCAATGTTGACAGAACAGTAGTAAGGATGAATGATTATCTCCGTTACTTAGAGACTACTACTTTTTTTTAAATAATAATAACAAGTAATAATTGTGAATACATCCGAATAGAAAGAAACAATTTATTTGCATACACAGAAATCTTGAAAGCATGTTTTAGAAAATACTTGAATTTAAAATTTATTTCACATGAGTAGAATAGCGATGAATCAAAGGGTAAATGGAAAAGGTGACTCATTGAGAAACTGATGCAGAAACATAACTCACAGATAGGCAATCAGTTTAACGACTTAAAACGTTCTGCAGGAAAGATTCTCCATCTGAGGCCCAAATGTATCAGGTGATACATTGAATGCTCCAGAATTTTTCTATAATATTTTAAATGAAAAATCGCACAAGAACTAAACAATTCGATAATGGGGTTGTTTCCTTCAGTCAAAAGTAGTACTTTTAGTCACTGAAATTGAATGAATAAGCGAAAACAATAACATGGACCCAGAAAATTCTTCCATTTTCCCAACAGTTATTTTTTTATTAATTTTTTTTAATGTTCGAGTTTTCAAAAAAGGCGTGGTCTTAATGACGTCATAAATAATGCTCTTTGGCGCATCGTTGTACTGCGTTTCCACGTTATGATTCACAAGAAGCGAACTAAAATTGCGCTCTACGCTTGCTGTCATCCATATCGTTGCCAAAAGAAGCGAATTAAATATTGCGCTCTGTGAATGGCAACAAAGAATGGCATTTCATCTTTTGTGATGTCATCGACAAGAAATGTAAACAATGAAAGCGCACCGATTTAAGTAATTTTTTTAAATATTAAACTTAAAAAAATTATTTAAAAAATGGTTAGATCCTATGTTTTTAAGCAAGCTCTTTCAGAATAAAATACTTTTAAAATTTTGGAAACGACCCCATTCGTGCAAAATAGGAGTACATACAAAGTTGAATTAATATCAAAATCTATAGCCTTCAAGAAAGATAGGAAGAAATCAAGCATTGCGCGACAAAAATACCAGGGAAAGGTAAAAAACATAACTAAATGCTTTTACTAACTTTCCAGGTGACAAAAAACTAGTTTAAACCAGTTACTTTGCGTTTGTAGAAATGATGGAGAGGAGAGTGTAAGATCATTAATGTAATGTTGGAAGTTATTAACGTGGAAAGTTACTAAATGTGTTTAGTAACTTTTCACGTGACAAATAAAGCTGGTTGAAACTAGTTACTCTGCGTGTGTAGAGCTGATAGAGAGGAAGGTGTAAGAGCAATAATCTAATTTTCGAAGTTACTAAACGTGGATAGAAAGACAGTAACGGGAAAGTAAGTGAGTGCTTTCAGTAACTTTTCACGTGACACATAAAAGTAGTTGAAACTAGTTATTTTTCGTGTGTAGAGCTGGTGGCGAGGAAGATATAAGTTCAATAAACTTTGGTAAACAACTTTTTTCCCTGTGTCATCGTCAAGCAATGATGACTCCTACACAGTTGTTTGGAAGTAAGCGAAACTAGCAGAATGTCTTTTTTATATTTTCTTAACTTCACTCACCGGTACAGTTACTTTGTTTTCATTCACTTCGTGCTTCTATTTACTCAAACTGAACCTATTTTTTAAAAAAATGTAGAATGAGTGTATACATAAATGATTTTCTGAAAAATGTAGTGATTTAACATCTTCATGTGCGAACATGAAAATGTAGATTGTGTGATTGAACAAGGTAAATTATAATAACAAATAGCATGAGCAAAAAAACAGGTAAAGTATTGTTGCAATTAATTTTTTCTGGGGTGTTGGAAAATTAATTTTACCCCAAATTAGATACATGATTACCTGAACTTAATATGGTTGACAGACCAATTTTAATTTTTATTTTAAATGTATATTTCGTAAATAAGATCACAAATTATAATAACAAATCTAAGAATATTTTACCGTTATTGCAAATTAATTCGATCGGAATTGCTCCCAACTTTATTTTAAAACATAGAGTTTCTTCCTCAATAATGTATTTCGGTTGTTGATAGAAAAATAAAAATATTCAAAAATATTCGTTCCTTCACACGTAAAACTAAATAAATACTAAAAGTTAGTAACTTTTTACTCTCAATTCTAATTGAAAAAATCTTTTATTTGTAAACTAAAAAGTATCGCCTCTTTTTTTTTCTTCCACATAAAAAGTATCTCTCTTCACTCTGAAAGAAAAAGGTTATTTTTTTCTGTCACGTTAAAAATGAATCAGTTGTTAAATTAGTTGTAATTCCAATTAATTGGAAAAAAAATTCAACATTACGAAACTTAACAAAAGTGAAAACAAAAAATACTTTTGAAGAAACGGCTAATTCTCTTTACGTTAAATGCTTCTAAATTAGTTTTTCAGAAATTAATTTAGACAATTCTCTCTTTTATCATTGTTGGGGTTTAAATGACACATTTTTCTTATTGGTATTATCCCATACATACTAGACTTCAAGTGTTTTGTTTTAAATGATTTTTAAAAATTTAATTCCCAACTTTAGTTTTTCTGATTGAAAGATCGAATGAAAATAATTCAACAGATTTTTTTTTACTACATATCACTATTTTTGCCACTTCAGTCAAGCGTATTTTTTTAAACCTTGAAATAAATAATTACTTCAAACGTAAATAACTCAAAAATAATTACTTCTTATTTCGATTTCAACCTCTATCATAGACAGACATTAATTAAACCCCTTAGGTCTAAATAAAATTACCCCGCAAGCAGTGGCGTAGCTACAGTGATTGCCGCCCGGGGCGGTCCCTCAACTTGCCGCCCTTTCGTTGTGAAATAGCTTATACACAAATCTCTCAAACGTGTTTAAATTAAAACTAGCAATTTAATTGAAGAAAAAATAAGACCTTATTATTCTCTATACACTTTCAAAAGAAAAAAGCCGGGGGGGGGGGGATAAGGGCCCACACTTGGAGAAAAATGCTAAATTTAAGTCAAAACCGCAATTTTAGTAAAGTTTTTAGAAAGGGTGGGTTGTGTGTGTGTGGGTTTGCACCAGATTTTTTTTCAAAATCAGTCTTTTTTAGTGTTTCTTTGTTGACGTTAGGGGATCGGTAGGCAACGAAAGGAAATTTCACGAAATTTTAAAATGCAGCTTAGCCTACTTAGAAGAAGTCAAGGGAATCGGGAATGGTCGGATACTCAATGAGAAAATTTTAAGCTCCTAAATATGCAATTTTAGGCTATCTTTGGCAACGCAATTTCAGTTGTATTATAACGCAGTTGTAGGAGTTAGGGGAAAGAGGGGCGCCGAGTTTTCTTACTGAAATTCTTTTTTTAATTGAAATCAATTTTAAGGGCATCTTTGGTGGTTTGGAAGAAAAGGGAAAGTTCGGATTCTTTCTTTGGAAATTTTTTGGCACCGAAGTCTCAAAAACTCAATTCCAGGCTGCCTTTGGTGACTTCTTTGAGAGGTTCCCTAATGGCTTAAAAAATGTTGTGAAGCCCCAAGCGGTTCTCTGCTGAGAAATTTCCGTAATTAACGTTCGACTTTGGCCTTTGTTTAATAATGTTAGGAGGAAGAGGAGTCAGAGGGAGGTTTCCCTCTAAAAATCATTCTTAAAGCTGAATTTCATTTTAGACTATAAGTTAGAAGGAATTGTTAGCAAACCCTCGTACTCACGCAAATTTCTAAGAAAGAAAACTTTGGGCTATTTTTGGGGACGCAAGGAAAAGGGGTGAAGAGAAATTTTAAAAACGCAGTTTTAATCTTAGGAGACATAAGTTGAGAGGGGGAGGGCGACTAAGATATCTTTCTCGGAAAAATTTCCAAATTGAGTCCTAAAAACGTATTTTAGGCTACATTTGATCACTTGAGGATATCAAGGACAATCAGGATTCAAATGCTGTTTTCACAAATTGATATTGAAGTATCGAAGCTCTAAAAACGTAATTTTTTAGCTAGAAGTTGAGACTTTAGAAGAGAAGGTGGGAGTTTTCTCCGGGAAAGTTTTCAGAATTGAAGGCCTAAATATATGCTTTTTGGCTGTATTTACTACGTTAGGGCCAGGGGCTTGGCCCAGAAATTTTCCAACATTAAGGTCTAAAAACGTATTTCTAAACGTATTTGGTGATATCGGGAAAAAGGATAAGATATTAAAGCGCTCTCCCGGGGGGGGGGGGCCTAAAAACATTTCCGCACTGTTCGACTGCAGATTCGGGGTGGGAGAGGTTCCCGACCGGAATTACATATTTGAAACTGAATACTTTAAAACGCATTTTAGACTATGTTTGGATAAGTTGAGGGTCCAACTCAAATGTTGAAAAATGAAATATGCTTACCTTCCATAAAGAATAGATTAACATGTGATCTAAAATTGTCGGATAGATTATCTACTCGCAAAAGCGAGAAAACGGAAATCTCTTATACTTCGTTTGCAGAAGAGAACTCTTGTAAAGAGTGGGAAATCAAAGCAAACTCTGAAACATGTAAAGTGTGACGAGCAATAAATTGTTTCGTGTAACATTTAACCCCTCCCCCCCCCCCTTTTTTTTTCTTACTCTTGTCACCATTTTCCTGAAGTAAAAAAAGGGGAAATTTTTGTTTCACGAGCAGACTTTCAAGAAACTCTTAACTTAAAATCCTGTATTAGCTTTTTCTTATAACAAAAATTGGAAAATTTCATTGTTTTTGTCTTCCTGAAGTTAACTTCTAGTCTAAATAACAGGTTTTAAAAAAAAAAAAATACTATGCACTTTTCATATTGCACTCAAAAAGGCAAAATAACTTTACTGGATCAGAATGGAATATTTAAGTATTATTCCTTTAGTTTTCAATTATTCCAATAAAATGACACCGCAAACGAAGAAAAGAGCGGCTCAAGTCAGGTAGATAATTTCTTATTATTATCGAGCTTACAATCATAAATTTGAGCGTTGAAACAGGCATATTTTTCTGGAAAAGTTTGGTTTAAAATGACTTGAGCCGCACTTTTCTTCGTTTGTGGTGTCGCTTTCTTGGAATAATTCAAAACTACAGGAATACTTAATTTGTCCATTATGTCCCAGAAAAGTTATTTTGTCCTTTTGAGTGCTTTAAGAAGATATTTTCTTGCTTGCAATAATAGATTAAAACCATAATTTCCTTATTTAGAAAATACATTTAATTATTTCACATCAAAAGGGTCAATTTGCCGCCCCTAGAAAAGTGCCGCCCGGGGCGGACCGCCCCCTCCGCCTCCCCTTAGCTACGCCACTGCGCAGTGACATTAGACACAGACATTACAAAATTACTTTTCATTTTATGGTTACATCCTCCACCTGACTTTTCACTTCAAATATAAATGGAATGAAGTAAAAAACGATTTTCATAAAAAAAAAGGAGCGAAATGATTCAAAAACATCTTTACCATGCGGGTTTTTTACTTTCTTCTATATCTAATATAGAAGAAAGTATTGGATTCGTGCAAATTTTCGAATTTCGAATTTTGACGGATTCGAACGTTTTGAGGTGTGCTGAGTCCATTTCGACTATTTTTGGAAAATGTCTGTCTGTCTGTGTGTGTGTGTGTGTGTGTGTGTGTATGTGTGTGTGTGTGTATGTGTGTCACGTCTGTGTGTGACCAGTTTTTTTTGGCCGCTCTACAGCAAAAACTACCGCATGAAATTGAACGAAATTTGGTACACATATGTGCCCCTATGTGAACTTGTGCCCATTGTTTTTTGGCGCGAATTCCTCCAAGGGGGGTGGAGCAATGGGACGTTTTTTGAGTTACGCGTGCTTGCTATTCCTCAGGAAGTAACTGGCGGAATCAAACAAAATTTGGTCCATATGTTGCCCCTAACAGGAGCAGGTGCAGATTCAATTTTGGTGTCAATAGCTCAAACGGGGGTTGAGTTATAGAACGTTTTTTGTCGTTAATTGTGACTGCTGTATCTCAAGAAATAACGAACGGAATCAAACAAAAAATTTTTGACAAGTAGCCCTTAGTGGGTATAAGAGCTGATTTAATTTTGGTGTCAACAGCTAAAAAGGGGGTAGCGCAATCGCCCGTTCTTTTTTTCCATTGTGAGTGCCCTATCTCAAGAAGTAATGCTACGTTCTGGTTGAAATTTGGAATATATGTGAATCCATACGTAAACAGGCTTTGGTTCAATTTTGAATCCAATCGCTCCAAGGGGTGTTGATTTTTTTTTTTTTTTTTTTTTTTTTTTTGCGAATAAAAATAGTTTTATTAATGCAACAATAAGAAAGATAAATCGTAATAGATTGTCGTCTGCGTATTTCTCGTGATTTTAATTGTATGGAAATGATCGGAAATATTATCTCAACTAGGGGGCTATCGCCCCCTGCTCGCCAACCCCCGGAACTGCTTACGCAGTTCCCTGTGGATCGCTTCGCGATCCATGCTCGCTTCGCTCGCTCGCTGTATGCCAATACATTAGCCTAGCTAAAATTTTCCGTAAAAATTAAAGTTGGTAATTGCATTTAGGTCACCATCCATTTAACCAATATGAAAATTACGTTCATAATGTTAATTTGTCTGCTTTAGCCAGATTTTCGACAGTTTAACTTTGCTGTATGTAAGATGACTGCCTTGGCAATGTGCACAACTTTACCATTATAGATACAAAAGTGTCTGTCATTGCTTTGGAGAGATTGCACTTCTACCTGTTGGTCCGCGGAAGGTATTTTATTTCCCTTCTACCACCCATTGGAAAACCAATGAAGGCATTCCCCTATCCGCCACCTGGGGACGCGCCCTCTAGGGGTTACAGGCTCCCCCGAGGGATGTATTTACATTATTTACACTCTTATATATTTACATATTTACACTCTTATATATTCTAATCTGAGAAAACTTCCTCATATACACAATTAAAAATGTCCCGTTTGGGAGCCACAACTGACACTGCTTCAAAAGATCTTGTTCTTGATAATGCCACATAGAGCTGGCCATGACTAAAAACAGGCTCAGAGAGCACCAAACATATTTTCTCAAACGTTTGTCCTTCTTGTTGTTATTCTGAATCCTTGCCACGTCACGAACAAAAAATGGTTTAACTAAAAACGCGAAAACTCGCCAAGGCTACTTTGCTTGCACAATACTAAAACTACTATAACCCTAAACAAATTTGGCGAAACCTTTCAGCTGAGAATAAAAGGAATAAAGTAAATTCTTTCTCGGTTATTCATTTTGAACTGAACTGTCGTACTGAAGCAGAGAATAGACGACGCTCAAAGCGCCTACGCGTTCAAAACAACATTGCCGATGAACATGATTGTGGAGCAATGTGTGAAGAATGCGAATTTTGTGGTGCTCTTTATTGGCAGAAAGAGCGTAATACTGCAAATAAATATACTAAATGTTGCCATGACGGAAAGGTGCGGTTACCGGCATTGTGTGACGCACCTGATCTGTTGAAGGAACTGCTGACTGAAAATTCCCCAGCCGCTAAAAATTATCGGCAGCGAATCAGAGAATACAACTCTGGAAATGGCTCGTCTTAAATTGGATTCAAGAACGGTTTCCTGCCTTCTTTGAGCTTTTCTTTGCTGATTAAGGTTGAAATGGGCCACAGCCCGACTCAAACTCATCTCAAAAAAAAAAAAAGTTCGTTGAGTATTCTGTGATTCAAGATTTCAAAACAACGTAGAAGTTTGTTTACATGATTTATCGGCGAAGCGTTGCCAACAGAGGTTTAGAAATTCACCCCTTCATTTGCCGGCACGTAAGAGAATTATATATATAGATGATTTAAAATTTTTAACTGTTGCCATCTTATGTTTGTTAATAATTAAAATATTAGTAATTAATTCAAGTAAGGCTTTTAAAGTAACTTTCAATTTTCGCTCTTTGTTTTGTTTTTACAATAATTCAGACATTGGGATGGTCTTCAAGTTTTTGCATGTGTAATTTTGTTTTTGTTAGGAATATTGCTTCCACGTCAAGCATGGGGAAAAAGGAAAAATATAGAAGAAAGTTTCGTGATGGCCACAACATACTAGTTTTTTACTGTTATAATGTTATAATCAACACCAATACTATAGTTATGTAGTATTTAGCAATACATTTCTTAATAAAATAATCTAAAAACATCAGTTAAAGCAACTTTAGTTAAAGCAACATAACCCTCTATTCTGTTAAATTATTTCCTGTTCAGAAACTTATTTATGTGCACAGAATGTTAAGGAGTACATTTAACACATACAAGATGGATTTGTTTTGCAAAATTATAATTAACACCAATATTGTAGTAGTGTAGTACAGTTGGCTCTCTGTTTAACGACTTTCAAGGGACCACGAAAAATCGTCCTTAAGTAGAAAACGTCGCTAAATAGAATGCTTTTAAAACTATAGTGGACCATCTGGGACCGTGAAAAGCTGTCTTTAAATAGAAAAAGTCGTTAAGTAGAGCGTCGTTAAACAGAGAGCCAACTGTATTTAGTATTAATTTTTATTAAAATAATCTAAAAACACCAATTATTAGTTAAAGCAACTTAACCTTCTACTGTCAAAATTATTATTTCCTGTGGAGAAACATATTTGTGTGCACAGAATGTTATGTGCACAGAGTGTATTTAACACATACAAGATGTTATTTTTTCCACAGTTTTGTATATATGTTCAAAAAAGGAAATGGCTGAAATACAAGCTTGTATCAGTACCGACCACCTAAATGTAAAGCGACCATAATGCACCACTCAAGTAACAGGTTAACAAAGGAGAAAATGCTCTTACAGGGTAATACAATGGTGAAAATTGATGTGACCTTAGAGTCACGGTAGACAGTATAGAGTTAAGACATAGTTGGCTATCATAAGATATAGGTGGCACACAATGAAGCAACCACAGCAATTACAGATTAGGATTTCATCGCTACTCCACCCCCGCTACGTTAGACGTGTGGTGCCCTCACAATCCCTAATGGAACAATTCCTGACCACTTAGGGGCCATTCATTAATTACGTAAGGATTCCGAGGGGGGTAGAAAAATATCTATATACTCTTACTTTGTGGGGGGGGGGTTCAACCCCGTTCTTGCGTAATATTTTCTAAGTCGATGTTTTACATTTAAAATCGCGAGGTGAAGTGGTTTGAGAGGGATTACATTTCATTTGTGTCTGGAAAGTAAAAAACGTATTAGGATGAGCTGTTTTTTACTTGTTTTACAAAGAATGAATAGTGCAAAATATACTAAAAGGATCGCACTATGTATGGCATGTAATATTTTTACTAGTATATTGATATTATATTAGTATCGCAGCGTATCATACACAAAAAATGTCGAAAAGACATTCAGTCATTTTAGTAAATATTTCTTTACGCGAAAAGGTTTAGCTTAATAATAGTGAATTTAATTTCGATTCCAGTGATATAAGATTCGGTATTTTATTATTTTGAAAAACGAAACGGAATCTTACGTAAGAACAGGGTAAGGGGTTTAAAAAATCTTATGTACCCTTACATGGGAAGAGGGGGTCAAAAATTGCCAAAATCATACTTACGTAATTAATGAATGGCCTCTCACGACTCTAGACGCCGTGGTTTCAGATAAAAGAACTGGTCTGGTGAAGCTCATTCCCCGCACATTATGCCCCCTCAAAGCCGCTGAGCAAATACAGATCTGATCAAACATCTGTAAGGGGTTAAAGGTGGGAATTTAGCGTTACCCAGGTCGCACCACGTGGAGGTCCTCACCATTACGGTCCATATATAGATGGTAAACTGTTTGATTCATCAGTTTCTTCTGGAATAGACACTTTGTAGCTTATTCTGATCAATAGAGATGAATTCATTATCTATATATAATTGATTAGGTTTAATATCAAAAACAGTTAGTTCAACCTGTTAGTTACAATGAGTGTAGCTGCTACTTCACAACCTAGGATGCATTTAATAAATGTTATGAAAGAGGGAAATTTATCCCGGCGCTATTACTTTTCAATCAAATTATTCAAGAGTTAACTAACACACATCTTTTGCCTTTTCATTTTTATAACAATACTAGGCAGTCCGAATATTTTGTAGTCCGGTTTTAATTAGAGCAAATCATCATGGTTCGACTGCATTTATGCTATTTGAAGACGTGACAACAAAACACGAAGATTTCTAAGCTATTGAAAATTATTTAGATAGCATGTGGGGTCTACTTTCCCGTAAAAGTTTTTTCTAAGCCATTTTTTCACCAAATGTCTTGAAAATCGGTCGACAAGCAACACATAGAGAAAAGAAAGTTTTTTTCTTTCTTAGTAAAGTGTTTTTGTTTTTCTCTTTCATAATAATAAAATTTCTTGAACTATGTTTCTATCACGTTTCACTTGTGTGTATGTATTCAAGTAATAAACAAAGATTTTTTCTTTGGAAAATGTTTTTTATTTATTTACTTATCTAGTTTATTTTTCCATAACATTTTTTTTCATTTTTTTTTTTTTTTTGCTTATTAGTCGAAGATATATATTTTTTAATCATTTGTAGCTTTTTTCGTTAGCAAATGTACATGACCCCAAAAATTAATATTTCAAAAAAATTCATATTGTGGGGAGATTCGGATAGCGATTATTTAGTCCCTCCATTCGCTGTATTTTTCTATTACCAAATGATCAGTTTCTCAACAAATTATTTTTGTATTAACAAAGAGCAGTTTGGTTTTAGAAAGCTTTAAAGTAATAGTTCTTTTGTTTCATTTTAAAACATTTCTTAACAATTATTCACAAACTACATTTTTAACTGTCCACAAACATTGCGCTACAATATGCACATACATGTACAAAATATATTCTTCTGAGAACAAGTAAAGACATTTATTTCTCATTAATAACAGGGTATGAAACATTACATAATCATCTTTTAGGTGATAGAAAAATTTATATTCGGAAGCTTTACATGAGTATTATCGTATGTAGTTGCTTCTACTAAATCTGAATTTCAAAAACATTTTGCTTATCGAAATCAATCTTCAAAGTGAAAAGCCATTAAAAAAAAAAAAAAAAAAGTTGCCATTATGTATTACAGATTTCTGACTACCTGACTGTCCCAAAACATATGGGTTCCCAAATGTAATATGTGTTATGTAGGATGTACATAATACATATACATCCCATATGTATATGTATTATGTATGGGTTCCATGGTATATTTAATACCGAAAAATTCTTTTAAAAACAGAGAGATTTATTGTTATGTACTTTCTTATGAACTAGAAAATTGCCCGTCAATGTATGACGGGTGAAAATTGCTTCTACATTTGAACGAAGCCATTGCCTGTCTGGTGATATTTTAAAAGTTGAAATGTTAAACCTTACTCCAATGGATTAACCCTAAAGGTAGCGTTCATTGTTGACCGTTTTTTCGTTTCTTCATTCCCCTGAAATGACACAGTCTTACCAGTAAAACAGTTAAATTACCGGGTCGAGTTCAGCCTTGTCACAAGAAAGCCTTTCCCTGCATGTTAAACATTTCCAAAATATATTATCAACCTATCATGCCGTGGCGCGAGTTTCATTGTTGATGACGTCAGCAATGTTACTCGATCATTATCATATATGTATGAGGATATGCAAATGACAGGAAACTCTGATTAAAATATATTTTAATTATCTTGATTTTCCCTAGTGAACTAAATTTTCATAATGGGATCGTTTCCAATATTTTAAAAGTATTTTTTTCTGAAAGAACATGCTTAAAAACATAGGATCTAACGATGTTTTAAATAATTTGTTTAAATTTAATATTTTTAAAAAATTACTTAAATCGGCGCGCTTTCATTGTTTACGCTTCTGTCCGATGACATCACAAATGATGAAATGCCATTCATTGTTGCCATTCTCAGAACAAAATATTTAATTCGCATCTTTACTCACGTGTATTGGCAACGATATGGTTGATAGCAAGCGTAGAGCGCAATTTTAATTCGCTTTTTGATTATCATAATGTGGAAACGCGGTACAAAAATGCGACAAAAAGCATCATTTGTGACGTCATCTAGACCACGTCTTGTTTGAAAAATCGGACATTTTAAAATATTAACTAAGAAATAACTGTTGGGAAAATAAAAAATTTTTTGGGTCCATGTTCTCTTTTTTTTTTTTTTTTTTTTTTTTTTTTTGTGCTTATTTTGTCAATTTCAGTGACTAAAAGTACTACTTTTGACTGAAGGAAACAACCCATTATGTCTAATTTATGCTAGAGTGCCTGGTAACTAAAAAGAACCGTAACCTCTTTTCTCGTAAATTGAAACACGATTTCAAAATAAAGATTAATATAAGGCGTAGATTTTTTTTTAATATCATGAAGGAAAGAGAAATGAACAATAAATAAATAAATACAGTAAAAAATTAATTTTATGAAACGCATTATAATTAAATTTCTCATTTTTCGTTGAAAAAAATGTAAATACGAATTGGGTTTAAAACTCGAGTTCAAATTTTTAATAAACTATCCGTAAACCATTTGACTGCTCCAATCATTAAGTAACTCCAAGTTTAGGATCCGATATCAAAGTAAGTAAAAAATAGTTAATTAATGAAGAACATTGGACAATCTAACCCCTATTACGCATTAACTTTAAAATAAGGACGAGTTAGTCGAGTAAAAATTTATTGAGAAAGACAAGCAATGACTTTGCTTCGGATTGAAAGAAAAAAGGAATTGTTAGCAACTAAAAAGGACAGCGTTGCGAGCAAAAAATAGCGTGAAAAATGAAAATGGCATACCTCGAACGTGTTAAGAATTGAATGTTTCTGTTGGTTAAAATTAAATGGCAATAAAAAAAAATTCTTTATCTTTTCTTCAATTTTAATTATTTTATACTTGTGTAGAAATTTCTAACAACAAAAACTGTTTTTGATTCCTTTTTTTTTAATTCAAGGATGTGTAACGAACGTATAATTTACTTTGTAATTTTACTTGGTTGGTTTTTACCAACTATTGTTTTTCTTGGAACGTATAATTTTTTCTTAGTAAGTACCTTTTTATTTCAAAGACAAAAAATTTTAGGATTTCATCTTTTAAAAAGTATAATTTATTCATTTAAGTTTTAAACGAAGGATTCAATTACTTTCGGTAAAATAAAAATGAAGTTCGATTTTTCGAAATTGCTCTGTTTGTTAAAACTAAATTTCCCTTTTTTTTAATTGATATATTCCAAATCAAAAGAGTACACCTTTGAAAAAAAAAAGATTATAGACAGTATTTGTAAATACAAATAATGTTTTTTTTTCGATGAAGAAAATTGTAATATTGTAATTTTTTTTCAATTAAAAGCTAAAAAAATAAGTAATAGTTTTATTTTTTTTGCGTAATTGGGTTTTGTCTTACGATTTCAGTTTCAGTTGCCTGCATTGTAGTACATGTACATACACATGTAGTTCATGTTGCAAACATCGAGTATAAAGGAAGCGTGGATGAAGAGAATAGGTCTATATGTACGAAAATATAAATACTTACAAACACTTAACAGATACAAAAGCAAATTGTAAATTAATTATCAAATTCTTTAATTAACGAAATTAGTTGCTCTTTTTTCTCCCCCACAAGAACTATGATTATTTTGATATTTAAACAGACAACAATGGAAAAATAGTTTAACATTTAGTTTCGAAATGCTATTTAAAAATATTTTAGACTTAGTCGTGGTCGTAAATAGATACGTGATCCATATATTTTAGTCAACATATACAATTCAAAACAATTATCCAATCTGGGTTAAAGAAGGTTAAGTTTCAACACGAGATGCAAATATAATGGAAAGGCGTTATTAACAGCTAACTGTGAATTAGTTTCAAAGTGAAAAGTACTAACTAGGTTATCTTTTCGTGCTGATAAGAGAATGGAAATAATAAAATTAACTGTGAAATCGGAAACAATAAACGCAAAGTTTTCCGAAACGAAGCTATGTGACTAATAAAAGTAATTTTGTCTGAACTAGAATCTTGTGGGTAGTGTAATTTATTCTTTCAAATGATCCCCGGGAGCGAATATTAGGAAATTGCGTAAAACTTCTTTCATTGAAAGTTTTTTTTTTTTTTTTTTTGCTAAAACGAAATGTGTTTTGTTTAATTAAAATACGTATGAAGATGAATGTGAAGCAAAGTATGTAGAGGAACAGAGCAGTGTGAAATGGTGCAACACTTTTTTTTTTTCTTCGCCACTATGAAGTATCACACATGTAGTCCGGGTTGGTTCTTTTCTTCTTCTTCTTCTTCTTCTTCTTCTTTTTTTTTTAAAGATTTACTAATAGTATTATGCTGTAAAAGTTTTAGGTTCTTACTCAAATTTTAAGAGGGTGCTCAATGACCCCTCAATTTCATATTAGCCGTAGCATAGAAAATGTCACAATATGAAACATTTAATTTCCCCAGCTGTTTTTTTTTTTTTTTTTTTTTTTGTAAATAATCATTTTATTGCAATGTATATGCATATTGCTCGTGTATATTATAATATGTAGCTTTTTTTTTCCAGTTCAACGTATTTTTTAACTCCCCTCCCCCTACGTATGAAGTTTGGGGAAAGGGGATTGAGCACCATCTTTGAGTTGAAATAGGAAACTAAAACTGTTCCAGTATATTATTATTGATAGATCTAAAAATATTGAGGGGCGCCCTGTTATCCAGAAGAAACTTTCTTTTATATGTATTTTTGAACCACCCTAATGTAATCTACTGCAGTCAGGGAAAAGTTATCTCTAAAAAGCAAAGCAAATGATAATACAAGCAATTTTCAAAACTTGATACTCGCGTTGTAATATTTTGTTCAAAGCAAAGATTATTTTTGTTATTAAATTCTTGTTATTAACATTCTAAATATTGATTAACACAAAATAAATATTCGGTGCAGTATTTATCTAAAAATATAAAATGATATTTCAATGCAAGTTTTGTTATGATATACATTGTTCCTTCTTTATGCAGGGGAATGTGGGGCAAAGTGAAATGGTTAAGATGGCCAAGTTTTTTTTCAAAATGAACAAATCGTAAATTTGTTTTGAAAATTACAGTACATATAGAAAGAACATTGTATTTTATAATTAAACATTCGTTGAAACAGCATTTTTTATTTTTGAGCCTTTAAAAAAATGGAAAATTTTCACTTTTTTTTCATGGTGCAAAGTGAAAAATAAAATATTTTTCTTATGAAATATTTTCTAATATAAAACGATTATTATTTTTAATTATTTTTAATATTTATATTCGATTATTGTTTTTAATCAAACAAATATGTAAATAAAGAGTTGAATGAATAAATAAAAAAATAATGAAACAATGAACGAATAATTAAATAAATAAATCAATTAAAATGTGAACAAAAATAAATGAGTGTGTAAAAGAAGGAATAAATAGGAAAACAAGTGAATAAAGGAATAAATAAATATAAGTGAATTACTAAATGAAGAAATGTAAATGAATTCATAAATAAATGAAAACGTAAGTGATTTATATTAAATAATTGAGTGAGTAAATGAAACAAATTATTTAACTTTGCCCCATCCACTTTGCCCCGTTTATACTTGACTGATTGTACAATTTATTTAAAATACAAATAAACTTAAAATTAACTAAATTATTACTGCGTTGAACATTAGGAGGTCTCAACTAATATTTAAAACGTTAATAACAAGAACTTTATCCTTTTATAGTAACAAAAATAATTTTTGATTTACAACAAAATATTAAAACATGAGTATCATTTTTTTAAAATTGCCTGTATCACCAAATGCTTTAATCTCCGGCAATATTTTTTTCCTGACTGAAACAGACTACATTTGGTACTATATAGTTAAAATAATACCAGATAGGTGGTATTAAAAACCGAGTAAATATTTCACCTTTTCACTTTGTCCCGCTATTTCACTTTGCCCCTTGTTCCCCTACTTTAATTTTCAAAACAAACTTAAAATTAAACATAAGAAATAACAACGTATAATTGCACGAAATTGCAGATTACTGCATACATTTTCATCCATAAGATTAGTTTATTTTGCATTTACAAATGGGTTCCTTGCAACCTCGAACCTTGTGTCGGCAGTAGTTAGCAATTTTGTGCAATTACACGTTGTTATTTCTTATTTTTACTTTTTATGCACAAAGGTATTTATTTATTCAGCTAAACTTTTAATCTGTTCATTTGAAAAAGGTAAGCTATCTTAATTTTACTTAGACCCACACTGCTCTAAAATTTTATTTCCGGTATATGTCTGTTGAATTGAAATTCGAAATAAATCTAATCTTTTACAGTTAGATGTTACTTCCGTCACACCCTTACTCACATTTAATCAACTGCTGTCTTTTGTTCCAACAAAAGAAATTTAACGAAAAAAGGTAGAAGTGTCCGGAAAAAACGCCATTTTTGGAAACGTGCCCTTTTGGGATGGTTTAGTTCATGACGAAAATACTGATGATAGAATCATAAAAATAAGGAACAGTGTACACAATAAGTGTCTTTTTTCGAAGCTTTCTTGTTCTCTAAGAATGTCGTTAGTATTTACAAAAAGGCTTGAGGTGCATTAAAAGAGCTTCGTGTGTCTCTGTTGTTTTATTATTATTATTATTTGAGGCAGTGAGAAGCAAGGGGATGCAAGTGGACTAGTTAAAGTTTCGAGTAAATCGCGTTTAAACATATCCTAGGTAGGCTTTCATTGAATTTTTTTTCTAAATCATGCTGTACAGCAGCACCTACCAGGGCTACTAGTACAATCTCTTGTCCCAAGACAGAGGAGAGGTTCACTTACCATTTGTACTGGTTATCTCCAAATTTTTAATTTTGCCACTTGCATCCCTTTGCTTCTCACTACCTCATTTGTTCTTTACAAGTAACAGAAACAGTAAAACTAGGAAATCAAGGAACCGGGAATAAGGTAAAGGAAATATTGCAAATGAGAAAAATCAGGTGGGAAATACTGTTCTTTACTGCTTATTGAATTTCTTATGAAAAGTCGATCTTTGGTAAAATTTCCTAAACTTTTGATCGTGATTCATCCCTCAGGAATTTTGAACTTGACCCATTCCAGCAGTGCCGGATCTAGGGAGGAGGGGGAAATGCTTAGTTATTAAGGGGGGTCACATTACCTTTCAGACATGTTTTTTTTTTTAATTTAAGTAAATTTCCTTTTTCTTTGAAACCATAACATTCATACTTATTCTGTAATCAATAATTTGTTTTCAAAATTTTATATTATTGCCTGCTTTTTTTAAAAATTCAAAAAAGTTAGGACATTTTCAATTTTTTAAAATACCTAAGGCTTTTTTTTTTGTGTTTTTGCACTATTTAAAAACATTTCTTTGCTAAATGATCACAATAATCATCTCTAATAATCTGTGCATTCATTTGTTTATGTGTTAATTAGAAAACTTTCTGTGACTAATTATGTAAAAAAACTTATTTAAAAAAAATGGTTTTAAAAATATAACATGCTCTAAACATTTGAGTAATTTATAAAATGCTTATCCAATGCACAATTTTGTTAAATATATTATCCTAATTGCAAAAGGTATTGCTCGTAAGCCGAACCTTTAATCGAAAAAAATCCTTAGGGATTCTAATGACATGAAAACACAAAAAAAAAGATCTTAAAAAAAAAGTAATTTAAAGTTTTTCTTTTGCGTAAGAACACACAGCGAGCATGATCTAAAACCCCTCATAACTTCTTAAATATTTGAGCTAAAGCAACGAAATTTTTTCCTTGTGTTTAGAATAGTTTTTAGTTTTGAAATAAGCAATAACAAGGTTTCTTATCGTTTGATCATTTTTTAGGTACTGTAATCCCTTAAATGGTGTTAACTGATAGCATAGCACTGAAATTTTTTTTAAAGGTTCAAACAAATCATAAAGTCATCAGTATTGAAATTCAGTACAAAAGTATTCAAATGTAGTTGCTATTTTGGGATGGAGGAAGTAATAGTTACAGGACTTGTAAAGTGCTTGATGACTAATAGTTATTTTTCTATTAGATGCTCCGTAACATTCATAACAGTAGGGGAGTGTGGGGCAAAGTGAAATGGTTAAGATAAGTTACCTTTTTCAAAATGAACAAATTGGAAATTTGTTTTGAAAATTACAGTATATGAAGAAAAAATAATGTATTTAATAATAAAACTTGATTTCTTTTTCAACAGTAAATTTCTATCTTCCATAAAGAGTGGAAATTTTTCATTCTTTTTCCCCTGTGGAACAGAGCGAAAAATAAAGATTTTTCTATCAAAATACTTTCTAATTGACTGTCAGAAATATATTGATTAAATGAAAGAGCAAATAAAAATAAATAAATGAACAGACAACGAAACAATAAATGAATAAGTAAATAAGTGAGAAAAAATAAATGAGTATGTGAGCGAATAAAAACGAATTCATTAATTACGTCATTAAAATGAATTAGTATATGAATGAATACGTAAGTAATCTAATAAATTATTGAAAAAGTACACAAAATGACCTATTTCACTATAACCTATCAACTTTGCGCCGCATGCAGTTGAGTAATAGTACGAAACATTTAAAATAATAAGCTGAATAATGAATAAATTTATTCTGAACCAAATATTAGTAGGTCTCAGTAATTATTTCAAATGCTTAATACAACAAAAACTTCATCATTTTATATAACAAAAATAATTTTTGACTTAACAACAAAACTCTTCGACTACGAGTATCAATTTTTGAAAACTACTTATATTATCATACGCTTTTATCTTCAAAGATAACATTTCCCTGACTGGAATAGACTACACAATTTACTACATAGTTAAAATAATTCCATATAGGAAATGCTAAAAACAGAGTAAATACTTCACCATTTCACTTTGCCCCACATTCCTCTACTAGTCCAAGACTATGACAAGAATATTTAAGGGTTATCATGTTCCAAAATGCAAAAATGAGGACACATCCATTCAGCGGAGCCAATCACTTCGTTCAAGGCATAATCATAAGGCAAACTACAGAAGCACCCAAAATAATCTGTAATAAAAAAATTTTGAAAAAAAAAAATAGAACCGACTTCAAAATTGCTTTAAAAAGTGAAAAATAATTTTATTCTTTAAACACCATCGATAATATTTTTAAACATAATTTTTGAAGTTGGCGCAAAAACAAAAAGTAAAATCCAGTGTAACCATATGCTTCGTTCATATTTTTTTCAGAAAACATCTAAAGTTAGGAACGAAACATTTATACTAAAATATGCTGTTATCAATGCATAATGTATAAGGTAGAGAAGAAACTGGGCCTGTTTAAATTTATAGTTGTATCTGAGTTATGGTTGTGAATGATTTTGTCTATCGTTTTTGCGCTAACTTCAAAAATTATGTTTGAAAATATTATCGATGGTGTTTAAAGAATAAAATTATTTTTCACTTTTTAGAGCAATTTTGAAGTCGGTTCTATTTTTTTTTTTCAAAATTTTTTTATTTCATTCTTTTTAGTGTAAATATTTCAGAAATAGTAAAAGTAACCATCACGAAACTTCACCTTACTTTTTTCAAAAAAGTGCTCCATACTAAAATATATATATATATATAAAGATGCCTTAAAACTTTAAGCGATTGCCACTAAAAAATTACCCTTGTTCCTCTCTGGAATACATTAGTGTGTTAATTTAATTATAACTATTTAAATATTACGTTTTCCTTAACTAATTTACATTTCACAGCATACAAGTTGCTTGTGATGCAACCCTGTATCTCCTTACTTAAGGCCCTAAAAGGCAAAGGCCTAAGCTGGAGTAAAAAATGTCGCTTTTTCCCATAGTGTCAAAAAGAAAACTGTGGGACAATTCCTTCACTTTTTACTGATAGTTTTAATGAAGAAAGTAGTGCCTGAATGTCAGCTAAGCCTAAAAAATTCGAGCTAAAAACGCGAATAACTGACGCCGTAATTAAGTTAGAGTATTGAAGCAAATTGCGTAGAACGCAGAAAATTCCACCCTTTCCAACGATATATAATATTAATATGTGCAAGTAATTGCCGACCCTTTAATAGGCAATTTACGCGAAATTTGAGCTTAAAAAATTAAATACAAAAAAACTAATTCGAAATTTAAAAAACAAGACCCCAGGTGCAAACCACCGGGACTCGAAGCGATTCTGTACAAAATTGAAAGGCTGTAGGTGCTATGGGGACTCCTGGACGCAGGCCCGCCACAGATTTCCTTTCACAATTTCTCTGACCTTACCATTTTTTCATACAAATAGATGACATTCTGGCATCATGAGGGAAAATACATGTGATAGCTGCAAAAGACAATGAATAAATATTAGCAAAAGAAAATATTAAAAGAAATATTTTTTTCTCAGTGGGAGTACAATAGGTATTATGTTAAAAACAAGAGATTTGCTCTATACCATTACACATAATTTTAACTGTATAAGACAACTCATGGAGATAAGGAATGTTTTTTATTAAATGTTTTTTTTCTCAGTCGACAGCTATGGAAATGTGTGATATGTGTGTATAAGACTGGCATATACCTGATAATAAACCATTTTAACGGAGGTCTCGACTGTGTGACAAACTCTTTTAACTTTTGACTAACTACGTGGTTAAAGTTAATCATTAAAAACCCAAAAGGAATGCGCAATGAAAACAATTATAACATTCTCTTAAAAATTAGGATTTTAAACAATATATTTACTCACTGGGCCATCTTGAAAATGAGGACGTATGGGGGGTCTTTAGCAGATTACATTAGTGATTAGTATCTTTTTACTTCCTTTTACAAAAAAAGAAATAATGTATTCGCGAAAAGAATTTCACTCAAAAATAGCCATTGATTTCCATTTCCCTCACCCCCGAATTAATGTTGAGTTTTTTTTTCAACCCGACCACACGCGGATAAGTGCCTAAGAACGTATAAACACCCGAAATATCCATTTTGACATTCCCCGAGTAAATTAAAACGACTTTTCTCATGACGTCCGTATGTACGTATGTATGTATGGGCGGATGTGCGTATGTTCGTATGTATGTCGCATAACTCAAGAACGGTATGTCCTAGAAAGTTGAAATTTGGTACGTAGACTCCTGGTGGAGTCTAGTTGTGCAGATCCCCTTTTGGTTGCATTCGGATGTTTCTAAAGGGGTCTTTTGCCCCTTTTTGTGGGGAAATCATTGTTAATTTTGATGTATACTCAAGTGGTGTTATAATATCGCGGACACTTGGCGATATATCGCCAGGTTTTGGTCGCCAAGTTTTGTCGCCAAGTTTGCGAAAAATTTGACGGTTTTTTTTTTTTATCTGGTTTCAATTTGGCTTCTGTTGGTGATATTTAGAGAGCAAACTATTGAATCACATTAAAATTGCCAATAATGGGAAAATTACATTAAAACTGGAGTAAAAGGAAGTCATGTGATGCACACATCAGCTCGTTTTTTCATGCCAGTATTCAGTAAAATAACATAATGTTTTTTATATTTGAGCCAATTTATGAACCGTTTATTTCAGAGTAAGTAGTTCTATTTAAGAATATTCGTTCTATAAGAGAATCCTTTCTCAATAAAATGAAAAGAAAAAAATGTGGAAAAAAAGAGTTTTGTTTATTTAACTGTGCTGATCCTAGAGTGGGGACGTTAAAGTGGGGAAAAAAACAGGCCTTCGAATTTCGCTGACGTTTGCTTCGATTTCTTCACCGCTATCTTCGCTTTCCCCCTTGAGTCTGATGTTTCTTTTGTCAGCAAAATAAATTCTTGGAATATAAAATTATTAATGAGATGAAAAAGGCTTTGTGCTTTTAAAGAGCGGGATCTTCCAGGGCGAGATTATACACTATCCATAAAACATAAGAATTCGCTTTCATATGAGTTATTTGCATCACAAGGAATAGTGAACGACGAAGTTTTACGACTTTTGGATTATGCAAGCAGAAGACAACTTAAAGTATTCTTGAATGAGAGCAAAATAGCTGTCAGTTGTACTCTAGCTTCATTCATTGGAGTCCCACGATGAAGATGAGTCTAGGAGAAATACGTTTCGCGGAAGCTTGGAATTCGATGGTGCAGTCTTGCCCGCGCACTTTTAACTGTTCTCTGTCCTACAGACGCATACACACCCAATCGGGAACGGATTGTAAGAAGAAATTGATATAATGTTAAGGCCGTGGTTTTGCTTAACACTCTATAACTACAGTGGACGCCCGTTAATTGAATCAGTGGTTAATTGAATCAACTGCTTTAATGAATTAAATCGTTAAAACCAGAACAAAATCCAGCTTTATTGAATTTTCCACTTTATTGAATCAGCCGCTTTATGGAATCAAAGTGGTTGAGAACAAACATGATTCATGTAAGCGGCGGTCACTGTACATAACTTACAAACATTGGGGATAAAAAAGACATACATTAAAAGTTAAAGATAATTGGCGAGTAAAAAACACCGAATGCAATTGATACACATTTTACGTTTAGATTTTTCTAATTTTTATTATTAATGTAACTTACCAAAACGAAACTTTACTTGATATTCTTACAGTTCGAAGCTCAGTGGCTTAGTGGTTGCGCATCGGGCATCCACAAAACAGATCGGGTTCGACTCTCGGGTTGGACAATGTTGACTCAGCCTTCCATCCTTTCGGTGGGTTTGTAAAAGAGTCCAAGTGTTTCATGCGACATATTACGCAAATGGTGCGTAATCCAAATTTATCCCAAGAAACGCTACTTAATTGTTCCACATGTATCGAATGTTCTTAAGGTCATCATATATGTATTTGTAACACCCTCACCCAGGGCCAGATTAAGGCATGGACTCATGGGGCACAGGCCCGGGCACCAAATCTTCAGGTAAACTTTTAATTGAACTCATTTCATGTCGCATTACAGTAAATTCACAAAAAAAAAAACCTTTAAAATGTAATCTTTTTCGCAAATCTCAAAACCACTACAAGTACAGTCTATATTTACACTATTAAAATTTATATCATAGATAATTTTGATATTTACGGATTACTACAAACGGTTTGACAACATTTTCTATCACAATGCTTAATTATCGTTTAGTATAGCACTTCTCCTTTTTGTAATGTATATATATTGCAATATAACGTACTGCCAAATCTATGTATCTATGTGTGTGAGGCTCTACGCACGTATCAAAATATTTTATTCGCTTCACTATAAAGAGTAATAGAGGGGGGGGGGCAAATAAATTTCATGCCCATTGCCTTCAAAAATCATAGTCATGCCCTGCCCTCACCCCACAAATGAGTTCAAGTGTCTCTTATGAATGTTATTGCAAAGGAACAAGAAATGAAAGCCATTCTCACTGCCTATTTTTACTTTTCATTCGAGCGTTCGAAAGGAACGCCTGTATGCTCTGGAAAAGAGGATGCGCTGTACCGTTCCGGAACATGCATATTTGATTTTAATGAGTATGCAAATGTGCTGGTAAAGCTCTTTTGCGTTTCTCTTTCATTTCTCTAAGTAAACATTCTTGAATAAATGCAATGTACAATGTATAATGAAGATAAGAGAAACACAGTCTCTCTCCGCTCACTTTTTTAAGTTGAAGTAAGACCTCGCGGAAGAAACGACTTCAGCTTAGTTTATTGTAAAAACAAGCAGTTAAAATCTTGAAACGTAAGCAAAAAACGGAAGGAGATTATTATTTCTTACGAAAATAATATAATTAATTCAAGGCAAAATCGAGCAAGTATAAAAACGGGAAAATGAATAATTCATATGTGAGAATGTGTATTAGTGTGCAAGGGCGCCCATATGCAAAATTTTACGGAGGAGAGTAAAAAAAATCCCATGGTTTAGCAGAATATTTTCCCCCTAGAAACCGATTTCAGTACAGATTAGAGATATTAAAATTTGACATTTGTAATAACTTATTCATTAATGGCTGGAAAAGAAATTTTTATACATTTTTGCAAAGAAAAAAGCACTAAAAGCAAGCAATTTCATTTCTAGGGGAGAGGGAGCTTGAGCTCCTACTTGCCCCCTATATGGGCGCCCTTGTTAGTGTGTATTTCTCCACAATCTTTTTAAATATTATAATTTTCCTTCTTATCATCATGCTGCCAAATATATTTTACAGTTTCGACAAATTTATTTTACATACTAACAAAACCTGTTAACCTTTAAAAATTAATATATCTTAGAAAAACCGAAAAAAAAATGCAAGGCGATCAGAAAATGTGTAGAATTATGAAAAAGGTCAGAGGTGATCATAATAAGCAAATATCAGGCAGGCACATATGACCGCAAAAGCGTTACGCGTACATAAAGCCATAAACTGACATATGCGAAACGTAATGTGCAATGATTTATTTGTGACCCGTTTCGCATCTTTCAGTCTGTAGCTTTTGTGTTCATTTAGCGCATCAGCATTACGTTTGCAACCTTGCATTCCTGCATGATTCTAGGTTGTTATCCGCCCCCCCCCCCCTAACATAATCCCACAAAATTTGGAAACAATATTTCAGGTTTCCAATTAAATGAGAAATTCTTGAGCTAAACGAACCGACTTTCTCAAGTGAAGCAGTGAGAAGCAAAGAGATGTAGTGAACATTTTTAAATTTTGAGTAAAACGAGGTTTAAAGATATGATCCTAGATAGGCTTTCATTGATTTTTTTTCTTAATCATGCTGTACAGCAGCACCTGTCATAGCTACTAGTACTATATCTTGCCCAAAGACAGAGGAGAGATTCACCTACCATTTGTACTAGGTGTCTCCAAATTTTTAATTTTGGTACTCGTATCCATTTGCTTCTCAATGCCTCATATGTCATTTAAGTTAGGTTAAATGCTAACGTGGTCTTAAATACATACGAAAAAGAAAATGTCATTATAATAACTAACCAATTTTATTTTCTTCCTAAAATTCAATGCACTGTGTTCTTTTTTATGGTAGTTTAAAAATAACAAACAAATGTTTCGCGTTTTCTCCCCCTTCCAAATGGGGCTGCGATAGACGTTTCAGTCTTCTGGCATTCCTAGTGCAATCGCCTGATATGGCATCCAGTCTTTCATGTGCCACCATTCAGGTGAAGACTCAACGGCACAGATAATTTGGACGCCTATTCTCCACCAGATGGAGGCATCTGGGCTCTCTTCGATACGAAACTGCACTAGGGGTTAAAAAAAAAAGATTGAAGTGAATAATGACTTTTTTATTTATTATCCACCTAATTTTGAAAGCTTGGTTTTTAGAACCATTTTACCCCTACCAAACCCTAACCCCTGTTTTGAAAACAGCATTTTGAATTAAATTTCTTGATTTTTTTTGTTGTAGGTCTAACTGTTGGCAAGGATAAAACGGGTGCTTATATGACCCTGCCGTCTCCCAATGTGCAAACTGCGGATGTAAGTAGAATATCATTCATACATTTATGTGAAAGAAATGTTTTATTTAAGTTTCTTTGCTGAAACGTGATAATGCTTAAACAGGACGCCTGTGATTCTTATCTTGTTTGAGCAAGGTTCTTGTTCTTTGAAGAGAAGATTTCCATAACATGTTCCAAGACATCTTTAACTTTTTCCGTTAGCAAAATTATCATTCGATGTTATTAGATTCGGATTTAAAATTTTAACACCGATAGTTTAAAAAAGAAAACATGATTCTAAGTCAAAAATAAATTTTAATCTATTGTATTTATCTATATCTTTCATAAATGTTTTATGATACATGATAAAGAATAAACATTATTATTTTAGAAACATATCTTTTAACTTTGGACGTAACAGAATGAGTAAATCACTCACCTGTTCTGTGTTGGAATGAAGTCATTTTCTCCATTAGGGATTATTTCGTTTATTCAAAGAATTTTTTTTTCATAGGAATACAGGATTATTGAAATACCTTTATATATGTAGAATTAATTTACCTATAAAATTAAGACTAAATCGTTCTCCTCTGCAAAGCGACAATATTGTAAAGGGGAAAAAAATGGCGTAGACTAGAAATTTTACATGTGATTGGCGGACGAGTTGGCGAGTGTTGAGAGCGATAAACAGTCAAGTAAGGATTTTGACTCTCTTCTGCTGTTGCTTCATGATGACTTTTAGGTCTGTTGTGCCATGGCTTTGTAATAAAGGTGGTGTTGTCCAAGCCGTTTGACTTTTTGAAAATGAATTAAATTAAAACTGTTAAAAATAAAATTTGTCTGGTTTTGTTTTCTCAGCTTTTATCGAATAATGTTAAATAAAAAACTAAAATACAGTTTTATTAACACTATTGCAACGTTCTTACTAAAATGTTAAATTTTTGAAAAAATGTATTATTTTGCTTTTTATGATAGGAAGGAAAACTTAACTCATCTTTTAAAAAATTTCTAAGGCTTCTGTTCGCTTCTGTGAGCAACAAAATTCATTTTATTTTTCCTTGAGTCTTGTTTTATACTTTTAACGGTAAATAGTTGAATTATAACTAAAATTGAACGTTCTTTAATTGTGTGATATCGCTTCATTACTACTCATTCAAATTTAAAGTGCTAGCATTTCTTTTCAAATAATGATAGCAACTTTAGTATAGCAAATTCCAGGGAGAAATGTTTACAATTTTTCTTTCGTTGAGACATTGAGGGTTTTATTTTTTTATTGAATGTATTAATATTATATATCAGATTTCTTGATAAATAAACTATTCTAATGAATTTTAATTCAATAAACGAAACAATCGTTTTTGAAGCTCACAAATCTTAAAACTATTCTACTTTTGGTCCAATAAAAAGGTAAAATTTCAACATGAGTTGGTAGTAAAATCACGGAAGTGATGGGAAGAAAGTGACGTCATAGATGGGTGAGCATTGCAGGCAACAACTTGCAGGTTTCTCGAAAAAACTGAAGCCGAAAATACCAAATTTAGTGACAAGTACATAAGCACATGCAACCATGTACCTGTTTTATAGTTTTATTTTGCATTTTCTCGAAAAAATACAGTTGTTTACAAGGTAATTAATAGATGGTAGTATGCGGTAATTTTTCAAATCTGCGGAAAATGCGAAGAAATCTCGAAAAAAAAAACAATTACTACACGCATTTTAGAAGTTAGTTGTAAATATACAGGCGAACCAAATAACCTTTTAATTTTCTACCACGAGCAAAGCCATGCAAGCACCGCTAGTTATTAATAAACAATAAGGATTTAATACTACTATATTGTCCTTTTAAATTTAAAATACATTTGTGTTGACTTGTGTGACTTTTATTTAACAAATTAACTGTTGATAATAATAGTAGCCACATAATTAAAAAGATCACATTTATTAGTTACTTTGTAAATGGGTACAAATTTAAATACCAGAGATTGAGTTTTTGCGGTCTTTTAACCCCTGACACACAAACGAATTGGGTTATAAGCTTGACGTGTCTGTGCATCTTTGTCTGTGTATCAGTATATCTGTGTGTCTGTTTGTGGCACTCTAGCGCCTAGACGGATGGACCGATTTTGAAAAAAAAAATTGTTCGAAAGGAAAGTTGATCGAGAGTGTTCTTAGCTAGGTTGCATCTTTGGATGACATTAATTAACGAAGATATTAATTTAAAACCTCTAAAAGGTTTTTCGCGATTTTTGCAGTGAAAACATAGTTAAAATTTTTAAAATTTGATACCAAAATAAAGAGTACTTTTTCCGCGTTTGATGGAGTGTGTTTGGAACTTCCATGTTTCATAGAATTCGAATTATAACGTTTTTTTAAGCAGATTTTAATAACGGCTAAGCCTTTATTCACGCGTCTGATAACCGGATTCATTGTTGTCCGACGAGGAAATAAAATGCAATGATTTAAAATTTTTATCTGTTGCTAGTTTTTTATTTAATAGCAAATAAAATACTTGACATTGATTTTTAATAATGTCAGGCTTTTAAAAGGATTTTCGATTTTCCCTCTTGATTCAATCGGGGGATTTTAAAACTTTTAATTTTATCGTTATTTACTCTCTCCTGTCCAGAATATTCGATTAACCGAAGTCTTCCGATCACTTCGATTAATCTAAGTTCTACTACGCGTACTCTATATTATCAGTGCTCTAAGGTTTTAGCGCACTACGAAGCTGGTAGTCTTCCGAAAATGGAGCAATCTGCGGAAGGGATATCACTCACCAGAATGTGTGAGCTTCTACGTATTGCGATCTTTTGAATGCAATATTTTCAAGGAGAGAGTAGAGGATTTAAGTAAATTTCGTTGTAATCCCGTCGTACTGTTCTGAGTTTTAACCTCTGGTATGTTCATGAATGTTTTATAGACATCGTGTTATGGTAGCAATGACTTCGGTGTGCAAAATATTTTAGAAAGTTCAGGTTTATGAATGTTTACTATACATATTGTTTTGTAATAACAATGACTTCTGTGTGCAAATAATCTTAGATAGAGCCGGTTTGAATTTGTGTTTGCTGAAATGTTTAATGCTTAATACCTATCTTGCCGTGGGCAGGTAAACGGCAGTATCTGCAGAAGTGAGTTTACGAGATATTTGAAGAAACGCGTTTTGGATTCAATACTAACAATAAAGAAATGTTGGAATTTGACGTCTTTTTTTTTTTTTTTTTTTTTTTCCAGCGGAAACCAAATAAGCAAGCTTATACAAAAAAAAAAAAAAAGCCAACGTCCACTAGATGACACAATTGCCGAAAAATGACAAAATTTCAGTCACTACTGCCCTTTTCCTGCCCTCGAAAGTATGTATTTGATGGTTTAAATACCAAAAAACGCTACTCAAAGATAAATCTGACCAACTTTATGTTAGACTGTATTTTACGATACATGGTTTGTGATTGAAATATCGATCAATTATTCGAAAAGAAGAAAATTATAAAAATCATCAGCTCATTATTTTCGGAAAACGTTAAACATTCATTAAAGTTTTTATATTACCCTAAAACTGTTACCGAAGTAATAGTCTACTATTTTACTTTCAAACTTCCCAAATTTTGGTGGTTAGTTCATGCAAAAAAAATTTTATGCAATATGTTAGCGCTGCACACAGCACACATTTTCCTGAAGGTGAAATGGCGGTCTTCTTAACGACTTCAAGTTGGAAAGCTTTCAATTAGCCTTAATGGCCGAAGGAATTATCTTTTGAAACCATTTTTCATTTTTTCTCATGTCCCTGTAGACCCATTATCCGTGGCACATCAAGAGCAAAAAATGATTCAGTTCTTCAACTGATTTCCCAAGTATTACTAAAATAACCGATACCTGACACTAAGTTTAATATTTCTCAGAAATTGTCCATCGATTAAATTATTCCTAACAAATATGTATTAACTTCAGCCATTGTGCGAGTTATTCAAGAAAGAATTTTCTGTTATTATTTTAATAAATTCTTTAATTTGAAAAGCACTCGCGATAGTAAAAACTTCCTTACCAAGTTTAACTGAGGTTTCAAACTTTATCATTTGAAGTATACAGTGCCAGCGTACTTAATTCATCTAAAAATCGAGCCTCTTTACTGAAAAAAATAAAAAATGATTGGTAGATCGTGAGTCCCTTGATCCACTGCCCGTGCTAGACTTTTTTTTTTTTTTTAACAAATTTATATTGCTGTGGTAAGTCTTTATCTTGCACGTGACAGTAAAATGGAAGACCAGTAGCTATGACTGAATGCTAGATTGGGAACCGGATTTACACAGCATGAAATAGGCTCTTCAGTCTATTAATTTATACACCTTCATGATCAGTGTGAAGCAAAACTTCACTAAAAATATTAATATTGTTTAATGTTTTAATTCAATGGCAGAACTTCTACACATATATTCAAAACAAGTTAGGTATGAAAGTAAATGATTTGCAATGTTTTTTTTTTTTTTTTTTGACTCTTGTAATCTGAATCTGAGAGAGTCTGAATTATTACAATATAAAAAATAGAATCTAAATATGTCTAATCGGTCTAAATGTTATAAAATATGTCTAATTGGCACTACTAATTAGTATTAGACAAAAACATCCTTCTAATACTCCAAAACAAAATTATTGCATAATATTAGTGCAAATTTCTAGCTCTCATAACATGTAAAGAGAGAAATATGTTTTTAAGTGGAAGACATAAACAAGAGAAGGAAATAATCTCTCAGTATTTGTCCTCTTTAGATTGCTATATTACTATTTTCGTACACTATTTCTTCGTAAGGGCAAAACGTTTTCCACTACAGGCACTGCCTGACTGGGCAGCAGCCATGTGAAATGGCAACACCACCTTACACTAGAAGTTAGCAAATCTGCTCTAAAACAAAAGTTTTGTTAAATTTAATCGTAGGCTCATTTGTGACAGCACTTATATTCACTTTTCCATATTAAAAAAAAACGCGCACACGCATGCATTCGTGTGTTTGTGTTTGCCTGTACACCCGGGGCACAACCAGAATGGTCCTCACCTGTATATACATTCCTATATATAATATAAGATAGTAAGATTGCCAATAAGTGGTAAAATCAAAGGTTAGGGAAGTTAACCTCAAATTCTCCTGGTTTCCCCCCAGCTATATACCACAATTTTTCCTCGTTAAATAATTGTTTAATTACAGTTATACCGCGTTAGAACTGAATTTAGTACTACAAACTACGGAAGCAAAAGAAAACAAACACCTTCCTCTACAAAATCATAAACGGAATTAAAACGTTTTAAACAAAATATGTTAATAAATTCAAGCATATTTAATTTTTGTAATTGGCATCTTCAAATCTTCATCCGATATTCCGCTCTTTGGGATTGCCGCCCTAATGACTTCTATTACAGATAACGGAAGAAAAGCGAAAAAAGCAATTTTTGCATTTCATTCTTTGTTCGTGCTCTATACATACTCAAGTGCACTTCATGTCCTTTCCACAAAGACTGAACCAGTACTCTCTTTTTAAAAGTTAAGATCTAAAAGGAATTGATGGTGGTTCAGTTATCGGTCGGATCATCTTTCCAAACTATTCATCCTCCGGGCTCCACGTCATCTGAATGAGCTTGGCGTGCATTTGAGGCATCCGTTTGGCGACGATGGCATCCCGCAACCCCTTCCTTCTTAGTAAAAGCTTCCATACAGCAAAGGAAGAAAAAAAATGCAGCTAATCACTGCACTCTAGTGTTCAGAACGACTTGTTATGCCTCGACAAAGTCCGATTCTTGTATGCTAATGATTTCTTTCAACCGCCCGTTCGAAGCTTTCCGCGTGTGTCTTCGATGACAATTATTCGAAAACAATGTCTCGAGCTGCCTTTGTCTCTGGAGAGAACATCCGACGCATGAAGATTTTCTGTTATTCCTTTTGTGTTCCTCCAATGATGAGAAAACGTTAAATTCAATTCTCGGTGACACAAGTGGTTAGATGTTTCTCGAATACTGCTATAATTGGATATCACTACTGAGATTTTTCTTGGAAGAATAAATTTGTCTGAGATAGGTTATGTTTTAGATTTCAGCTATTGTCCGATTTCAAAGAATAAGTTTGAGGTCATATATTCTGCTACCATTTTCAAACTATAATCGGATCTTCAGCTGTGAATTATTTTAACTTAAAGGAAAATTTGCTTGTGGTAATTCGTCTTCAATAGTGTTAAAAGCTTTTGAAATTATTTTATAGTAGAATTTATCCTTTGCACCTGGCAACATGTGCATCGTATATTACAACTCTTAGATATTGCATTGCATATTAGTTTTTAATTTAGTTTTTTTTACAAAACAATGCTTGACATTGCATTAAACGTTAGTATGCAAGATTGAACTTTAATTACGTATAGGAATTCTGAACGTTCAAGAAGTAAATGTTTTTAAATAATGAAGAAAGCTTATAACAACTGTTGAACTAACATGAGTATCCAGGAAAATCTTTTGAACCTACTTTTTATAAATACATCTCAAAACTCACAATTAATGGTATTATTAGCAGTTAATACAACATATCTCCACATTTGGAAAAATAGTAATTTTCTATTTTGTTTCAGTTTTAACAGAAATTTTTATTCAAAAAAGAATGTACTATTATACTGTTTAATATTTGTTGATGAATTCTTGTTACTGTTACTATAAATGGTACTTGACTCCCCTTTTTTGCAAATTAATATCACTTCTATAAAAATTCGATCACCAAAGTAATATTAGGCTTAGAGCTATTTCCTCTTTTTTCCCCCTCTTGCTAAAATATTTTACTTAAACATCATCACAGTATTTTTTAGCACAAAGCAGTCTTAATCCATTTCACACTACTGTACCACATGCAACAAAATTTAGTCATTATTTAATGTTATTTCAATTTAGTTCCCAAGAGGCTAATTGGTTTTTTTTTTAAAAATGGTTTAACAAATAGTCAATATGCTTTTAGAAAACTTAATAGAGATATTTCCCCAAATGTTTCTTGCTGCATCTATGGACACAGTATAAGCGAGTCAAATTTAAATTTTGTGCAATTTTTGATGCGTTTTTTAACTTGATAAAATAGTGGAATAAATAACAGAATCAATTCTTCGCGCTGTGGTAAATAAATACGTTTTACGGTGCAGAGAAATGTACAAATTTACCCACGCATGTTTTAATTATTTAACAGAATAGGTTAAGTAAGTATTTTTCATAGATAAATATCATTACTTGTGGGAAAACGTTTGATAGTTTTGAAGAGTTTTCAATTTCTAACTTTTAGCAAAATATATATTTTGTATTCTAGTATGAATTCCGGATATCAGACAAATTTTAAAACTTCTGAATATTCGTTTGCGATTTATCCGATGTATGAATTATCCGCGTAGCAAACAAATCACTCGATTATCCAGTTTTCTTGAAATTTCTATGGATAAATAAAATTATTTTCAAGCATTACTGGTGCAACGCTAAAAGTAAAACAAAAATTATATCACGAAACAGGTAGACTACATTCACGTCGTATTTCAAAGACTTAATACATGAGTGAATAAATATTCACGCTTATTAGTATTGTACGGCGATATAATTATACTATCTGAAACATGGGCTCATATCTACATCGGGTATTTGTGAATATTCATCCTATAATTTAATATTCCGTTTTCTATCAATTACATCATTGGAGTAGTTTAAACTGAATTAGAGCTTCACACACGCACCACATGAACTTAATTAGCAGTGAAAGACACGTTTTTTTTACAGATATATACCTTAGATATATATCATGCAACATCTTAAGAAAACTGGAAATATCAATCTGAATAACAGTTAAAAAGAAGTGAATAAGACAAGAGCACGTGTTTTGAGAACTTTATATTACATTTCGGCCTTGTACTAAATTTTTCTAGTTGTATTAATTAGCTGGACATTATTTTTTATTCATTTATTTAGTTAATGGAGGAAAAATACTACAGTTTGTTCCAATTTGACGCGATTACTCTATCAGAACGAAAATACATTTAAAATAACGTTTTGTGGCAGAAATTAAAAGGATGTAGGATGTATCGTTTCAGATTTTTAAACTTTGCAATAAAAAAAGATTCCAAGGGTTTTTTTTAGAAATCAACTCTAAAGCAAAATTATCTTTTTAAAAGTTCCAAAAGTGTCTTCAAATTACTGTCACCGCATTTAATTTACTCCATCAGTAAACATAGAACTTTTCTAGGAGGATTTTGAAAGCGAACTAATTGATATCGTCTTTTGAATGAAGAACGCGATTTAAAAATTACCTACCGCTAGAGATTTGTTTAAATATTGTGAGAAGAAACTACATAGAAAACTACTAAACAACATTTTACATCGGTTGCCAAAACAAGAACTGAAAAATCATTAAAAAAAAGTGAATATATATTGAACAGCTACTCGATAATTTGGTTTTAAAGCCCGTCAAGATATCTTCATAAAAGACTACAGTACTAGTGTCTCCTTCAAAAGTGATGATTCAATAAGAGACATGTAGTTCATTAATTCAAATTATGGCACATGAAAATAAAATACTAAAAATATCATGTGACTCGAGCTACTTTTATCAAAAAGAAGTAATCTTCAATTGAAGCTATGATTTGGAACACAAAAGAATGACATAAAAAGTGAATATTAAGTGTATTGGAAGAAGTGATGAAGTGTTTTCAATGATGGTAACGGATACGGATTTGCAAAAAGAAAACTTTTTTTTCATATGGAAGTTGTAGGTGTATTTCCATAGAACGAATAACAGCTGCATTCATCAGTTGATTTATTACATGAAGAACTAACTCATTTTACAAGAAAAATAACCTTCACATAATCTGCAAAATGCATTAGTTGTACTTTAAGACGATTTAGTTTTGTTCAAAAAATTTGAATAACTTAAAGAAGAGATCACTCAACCACTTTAGAGTTTTGTTCAGTATCTTACATGAACAATTTATTTCTGATCTGTAAATGTTTCAATCGTACTTAAATAATAACAGAAAAATTAGTTTTCACGACACTATTTGCTGACATTTTTTTCTAATAATTCTAAATTGTTGCAAATGCAATGGAAATGGAAGTTTTGCATTTATTTCGAGTATTTTACGGGAAGATTCAATTACTTCTTAATAAATCGAAATGTTGCAGCTCAAAACTCAACTGTATATTGCTTATAAATGATTTAATGAACAAGTTATGCAGTTAAATGAATGGCCAAACCGTTACACTAAAGATTTTATTCTGGAAATGGTCTTTTAGACAAATACAAGCCGTTCTTAAGTATTTTGATACTACTATTTGTTATCCCTGCTTCTAACGATACTCAGCCATTATAAAAATTAGTCACAATCACAAGTTGCGTGTCAAAACAGGTCAAAACTGACATTATCTACTCTGTCTGCAGACCACTTTCTCCATGTGATACCACTTGTTAGCTCTGCATACTCCGATACTCAGCCATCATGAATATGAGTGACAATCACAAATTGCATGTCTACACCAATGATATCTGATCCCTATGCAGACCACTTTCTCCATGTGATACCATTTGTTAGCTCTACATATATCGATACTCAGCCATCATGAATATGAGTGACAATCACAAATTGCATGTCTACACAAATGATATCTGATCCCTATGCAGACCACTTTCTCCATGTGATATCATTTGTTAGCTCTGCATCTACCGATACTCAGCCATCATGAATATGAGTGACAATCACAAATTACGAGTGTACACGGATGGTATCTGCTCCCTATGCAGACCTCTTTCTCCGTTAGTCGTTTACGATCCAATGTGCAAATGTTGCTCAAATGACAAAAATTCACCAGCTTCATTTTGGCGACTGCTGAGAATAAGACTTCTAGTACGTATATTCTTTTCATTAAGAGTTGTATTTTTGTTAATTATTCTTCATGTAAATTTAATATATTCTTTCCTTATTACTTAAGAACATCGAGCTCTACATCTTTTCTTCATTACAGTTAAAATTAAATAAATTTCCAAAAATATAAATTTAATTGCAGATTTTAAGCTTTTATTTGGGCTATAATGGTAATAATATGTTGTTCTTATTAAGTTTTCACTAAGAAGTCTTATTTTATTTGTGCACATTTTCAAAGCAACATTTTGTTATCTTTATAAAGTTTCTTTTATTTTGTAGCGAAATGAACAAGAACAAACTCTTTCACTATGTTTTACCTAGAAATTAGTCAACTTCCTGTGGTATGCGGAAGCACGTAATACAAGGTTAAAACTGAATTAAAAGAAACATTTTCACCCGCAGTAATATTTCTCTTCCGACGAAAAACAACATCTTATCAAAACCATTTGTTTGAAAAATAGTCTCTTAGAAGTAGAATGGTATTTTTAGCTTACTTTTTCATTAAATAAATTTTTAAAAGAAACCTTGATGTATTGTAAAATATCGCAATAGGCAAAAGTAAAAATATTAATTAAACGATTATTGAAACAAAATAAAAATTAAGCAAAGTATACATGTGGAGAAATACTTGTCCATCGTAAACCTACCGAACAAAAAAAGAATGAAGGAAATCAGTTCACAAATAGAGGAGAAATCGGTACCGAAAGAAAACGGCTTGCCTATTAATATATAAAGATTTTTCATTGTTTCTGGCAACAATTAAAAAAAGGAAGCAGATTATGACAGATAATGTAAGTTAAGAAATAGTCTTTAAAAAGAAATAAAATAATTCTATTTCCCGTAAATATAACATTGGCGCACGCTAGAGATTAACTGGTTGAATCAAAGTACATTTTCAAAACACAAATTTTCTTTTCGTTCTTCGAAACAGTTGTTCAGGAGTTTGTTTTTCCTTTCTTCACTTTAACGTTTTACTTTTATTTTTGTTTATTTTATTTTTATTTATTTATTTATTTATTTATTGCCATACAAGTGAAAAGGAAATTCGAGCTGCTTAATTTTCTATCTTCTTATGCACTCTCTAAATTTCTAAGTTTTTACTGAAGACTTTTCTTGTTTGGGAGACTTTTTTCTTTTTTGCCCTCTTTAAAGCAGTTTTATGGTTCTGTTGTATGATGTTTTTTAACATAATTTTTAAATTCTGTCGTTTATTGAAAGCCACTGTAATAACCTCAATAATATTGCCATTTTAATATTCGTACACCATATTTTTACTTTTTCAATTAAAAATTTGACTCACTTGTAAATTACATCAACTTTTGTTGACGAGAGAAAAGGCTCCTTAAAATAGCATTTTGGTTCGGAAGCAGTCTCAGACGAAGTCGCCGGCCCTGAATCAATAAAATGTATATATTTTTACGTACTACTTCATTACAAAATAAGACAAACTGAAAGGATTAAAACTTGAACTTCCTGATTGCTAAAATTAAGAAAAATATTTAATTAGCTCCCCCAATGCTTTGATGTGCATTTACTGAAAACTTGTTTCAGCAGAAAAAAATCTTAACACTAACTTGTAATGCATTGTTAGATTAATTTACAAAAGTTAACTGTACATAGGAAAATTCGTAACACAGTATCATTAGCATTTCCAAAAAAAATACTTATATTGTAGACACTACGAATTAAGTTCTGCCATAGATTATGCACAAATTGTTATGTATAAAAACGTGATGTTGTTGTTCACTAAAAAACGTGTTAATAAACATTTATACGAATGGGTGAACGAATGAGACGAGTGCTGTTTCAATTGGAAGGAATATAAGTATGAGCACTTATATTTCTTCTAATTGAAACAAAGCTGAAATTTAATACACAGAGTCCTTCAAACCTGCATATTGTTACGAGTCCGGCACAACTTCGGAAACTCTTTAAGGCGGCCTGAGACATATTCTGAAAAAAAAATTAAACAGGTTAAAGTTTGGAAACTTTTTGCACAGATTCACCATCTTTTTAATAAGCAAAATCACAACATAAAAGCTTTTTTTTTAATGTATTGAAATTTCATTTTTTTAATGGGATTGCATTAAATCACTATAACTCAAAATATTCTTAGTCAATTTTCAAAATTTTTTCAAAAAATTATGCACAAATATCTAAGCATTAATTTTTATTCGGCGATTTAAAAACTATTAATTCAATAAAGAAAATAGAAAATATTTGAAGAAAAATTTCGAAAAATTCAAAGATATCTTTTTTTAAAAAAATCATATTTTTTGCAGTAAAAGGTGTGTTTTTTTTTTTTCTTTTTTTCAAATTTTTCCGAATAAAGATTAAAGTAAACTGTTTGAAAAATACATATGCTCCAACTTTCATTACTTTATCTTTATCAGTTCTTAACTTATAAGATTTCGAATGCGAAAAATCGGGAAAAATTGCATCATGGGGAAAAACGCATTTAAAATTTTAAAGTTACTATTATATGTTGTAATATGTATTAGTGAAATGCATGCAACAAAAATAATTACATCTTTCGTTCTAATTAAGATAACAACAAAATTTAAACGTCCTTTTAAGCAGAAAAAAAACGAGCTGATGTGTGCATCACATGACTTCCTTTTACTCCAATTTAATGTCATTTTCTCATATTGGCAGGTTTAATTTGATTCAATAACTTACTCTCTAAATATCACCAACAGTGGCCAAATTAAAACCAGATTTAAAAATAAAAAAAATTAAATCGCCAAATTTGTCGCCAAGCTGACGACAAAACTTGGCAACCAAAAGACTGACGATATATTGCCAAGTGTTCGCCAAATTATAATACCACTGGAATTTACATCGAAATTAACAATCATTTCCCTCAAAAAAGGCTATTATTTGGCAAACACTGGGCAATATATCTCCAAGTTTTGTCACCATCTTGGCGACGAATTTGGCGGGGTTTTTTTTTTTTTTTTATCTGGTTTTAATTTGGCTACATTTTGAGAGTAACCATTGAATCACATTAAAACTGCCAATATTGGAAAATTTATTTGTAAAAACGTTTTCTTTGCTTTGGTTCGTGAAGAGGATTTTCGCCCCTTCTTCTTTTCCACATTTTTCATAAATAAACTTTTGGAGAGGGAGAGAATTGAAGAGACCATGTTCACACAACACGCACAAACTAATTTATTTTCTACAGACGGAAACAGTATACATGATGGGCAGCCAATTTGCCCTTTTTCCCGAATAGCGGTCAAGAGATATGCCATAAATTTATCCCGCTATTCGGTCAGGAGATTTTTTTGCAGTCATGCCTTCATGACTGTCTATAGCCATATGAACTCAGGCGCTCTCATGCATCTGCGCAGTAGGTAATCGCGGAAAGCCCCATTACGCAATTATGGAGATCCCAAGTTATTAATCTTGGGATCCCTGTCAAGTGTTACGCAATGTAACCGCATGGAGCATATAATTTCTTACACACTCCCCCCGGATGAACAATGATTCATAATTATTTTCTTGAGAGCACATGAGTTCATAGTCAAGAATCTTTTTTTTTTAAATCAAATTCAGAGATAAATTTAAATACCATACATTTTCAAAAATCATATTCTGAAATTCTATCTAAGTTCCAAACATTATAATTTGTATGAAATACAGAATTAAGTTTTCATTCATCACATTTCAAAACCAGTAAATATTTTTTCAATAGCTAAAGAATGGACCTTAAAAATAATTATCAAATTGCCATAAGAATTGTCAGATACAGAATTTCTCCTACCCGAACTCCAAGATTTTTTTTTTCCATTCTTTAATTTTTCTGAATACAATTCAGCCATGAATTTACCTAAACCATATTTTATGTAACTAATTACTTACCATATTCATAAATTTTCATAATCATAGATTTTTCACATTCATAAGGTATTCATTTTCCATAGTCATAAATTGAGCAAATTTTTATTAACATTAAATTTGAAATAGAAAAGAAAAAATATGTATCAATAATCTATACAAAAATCTAACAGTTTGAAGAATAAGATAAATATACAATATTTACAAATACAATAACAAAAACATAACTTTAACAAATACTTCTTATTTACAATATATACATGATTGAAAAAACCAATAATTTAGAACACTTTTACGCAAATATAATAAATTTTAACTATACAACAAATACTTTTTTAAAATACGTTGAAAAATATCTAGTAATAATCTTGCAGTTCCATATTATACAGTATTTGCACCGGTCTTTTAAGAATTCTGTGCCTGTTTTTACTTCACAACTTCTTATTTTCCCGTCCTTACCAGGGAAGGTTGCAATAATTCTTCCTAGCTTCCAAAAATTTCTTGGTAAAAAATCATCTCGAATCAAAACTATATCATCTACCTTAAATTCCTTTACTTTTCCCTTGTTTAGAGAAAAATGTGCTGAATTTAAATCTAACAAATATTCCCTTAACCATCTTTTCCAAAATGATTCCATAAGTTTCTCTCGATAGTTGAATTGTTTAATTAGCAACCTCCTAGTAGAGAGTTGGGACTTGCAAAGTAATTTTACTGATGGTAAACTTAGAAGTCTCTCTCCTACTAATAAATGAGCTGGTGTTAACGGGTATGGTTCATTCTGTTCGTTGTACAAATAAGTCAACGGTCTAGAGTTAATAACACTTTCTATTTCTACAATTGTCGTTTCAAGTTGATCCGTAGTGAGGGAGGATTTACCTAAAATTTTCCTTAGAGAAGTTTTTTCGTTTCCCACTAGTCTCTCATAAAAACCTCCCTACCAAGGGGCCTTCTCCACATTAAATACCCATTTAATGTTCTTCTCAGCAAAGTATCGTTCAACTTCTGGGTGTTTTATTAGTGAAAAAATTGCCTTCAACTCCAAATTTGCTCGTTTGAAAGTTTTGGCATTGTCTGAATAAACTACAGAAGGTATTCCTCTTCGAGACACAAACTTCCTAAATGCAAGCAAAAAGGTCTCTGCAGTTAAATCATTCACAAGTTCCAAGTGCACTACACGTGTGGTGGCACAGGTTATAAGCAAAATGTAATTTTTTTCCTCCTTTTCCTTGACGTAAAGAGGGCCAGCGTAATCAATGCCTATAACATGAAAAGGACTTGACTGTTCAATCCTCGATAACGGAAGTGGCGCGACTACCTGTTTTCCAGGTAGAGCATTAAATCTTTTGCAGACAATACACCTGCTCAAAGCGGACTTGATGGCCTGGCGACCCTTGATTATCCAAAACTTTTCTCGGACTTGTACTAGAGTGTCCGATACTCCCGAATGGAACACGTTTTCATGAGCATCATAAATTATCATCTGTACAAGGATATGATTGGATGGTAACACAATTGGATTCTTGAGAGTTGGAGGGAAATTTGCGTTTTGCAGTCTTCCACCTAGTAGAAGCAGTCCACTTTCCAAAAGAAACGGATTCAACTTCAGTATTTTTGACTGAGTAGAAAGCTTGTTATTTGCTCTGAGAGCGTGGATTTCTTCCGGATAACATTCTTCTTGAACGTACTTAATCCAATAAATTTCTGCTTCTTCCATCTTTTCTGCTTTCAGTTCTCCTAAATCGCGATCTTCCTTCCTTTTTCTGATATTTCTGCAAAATCTCTGGATCCATGCTGTTAATCGTTTTAATTTCTTCCAGGAGTTATAATTTTCAAGTTTTAACAAAGGTTCCTTTTGGCTCTCATCCTTTCTGATTGCACAATGTAAGGAAAATTCAATTTTCGTTCTTCTTTCATTTTTAATTTCTTGAAACTTCGAAGATGGCATTTTCCCTACTGGCCAATTTTCTTCAGGTAGCTTAAGGAACGCAGGACCATGAACCCATTTTTCTGAATGCAGTAGATCTTCAGCATGGCTTCCTTTTGTAATTATATCTGAAGGATTTAATTTGCTTTCACAATGTTTCCAGTCCATCGGATCAGTATGGCTCTGAATTTCTGTTACTCGATTCGCAATGAAAGACTTCCAGTTTCGAGCTGATCCTTTAATCCAATGCAGAACAATGGTAGAGTCAGACCAAAGGAAAACTGTTTTGATCTTCGGGAAAAGTTGTTTAATGTAATTCGCTAGCCATGATGCAATAAGAGCTGCCATTAGTTCTAACCGAGGGAGAGTCGATGGTTTCAAAGGTGCGACTCTAGATTTGGACATAATGAATGAGGTGTTTGGTTCTTGTGTGTTACTCTGGAACCTAAAATAGGCTACAGCTCCATAGCAAGCCTGATTTGCATCTCCAAACACATGAAGTTGAACACATTCAAAATCTAGTTCCTTGTTTGAAAAGTAATGCCTAGGGATCTTAAAATCAGATAATGTTGGAATTTCTTTGCACCACTGCAACCATTTTTGCTGCACTTCATTTGGTAGTTCTTCATCCCATCCAACCCCTTTAATCCATAGTTGTTGCCAAAGGCACTTAATGCGTATAACAAAGGGTGAAATAAATCCAATGGGATCAAAAACTTGAGTTGCTGTCTTAAGAACTGACCGTTTAGTACAAGGAGGATTCCCGTCTATGTAGGAAAGTAATGATTTTAATTCAATTCCGAAATTGTCCTCAACATTGAACCATTTTAGTCCAAGAACCTTTAACGCAGAAGCGGGGTATGCATTCTCCCCGAAAATGTCTTTATTGGTTTCCCAATTTTCTTTAAGTTTGAGGGAATTCGTTTCAAATTTCCTTAAATTTAACCCGCCTTCTATCATAATTGTTACAGCTTCTGCTGTTAGTTCATATGCCTCAGAGACAGAGTCAGATCCATAAAATAAGTCATCAACATAGAATGACGTATTCAACATCTCGAATGTCGAGGGATTTGTCTCGCTATATTTGGCTACATGATGCTTTATTACAAAATTTAAAATAAATGGCGAACATGTTAGACCGAAGGCCAGACGATTTATTTGATAGGAAATCACATTCTTTTCAAAATCACAATCTTTATAATACAAGAACCTCAGATAATCTCTGTCACATTCATGAATTTTTATCTGTAAAAATGCTTTTTCACAGTCCGCGGAGAACGCAATTTTATGTCTACGAAACTTGAGGATTAAATCTGCAATGGAAGGTAATAGTGACGGTCCTTGATTTAAACATTCATTGAGCGAAAGACAGTTTTTTCCCTTTGAAGAAGCATTATAAACAATCCGAACTTTAGTCTTTACACTGTCCTCTTTTATTACAGGTCTGTGGGGTATGTAATATGAATTTTCTAAAATGGACTCATCCTGGCATTCTTCTATAACCTTATCACGCAATTGTTCCCGCAAAATTTGATTATAACTTCCAAGTAAAAATTTGTCGTTCATTAATTGTTTTGACAGACGATTGAAACTTTTCTTAGCGACTTCATAATTATTATTCAGTTGAGTTTTCGGTAACTTCCGCAATAATTTTTTCATATCTGCCGTTATCAAACGTTAAGTTATTTTCAAATTCTTTAAGAAACTCTAAATCATGTACGGATTCTTTTTCTGTATCACATCTGATCGCTTCTATTTCCCATAACGCTTTTAATTGCTGATTCGAATCATCTTCAACGGAAACGCTAAAGCAAGCCGTGGAGTTATTGAAGGTTGTTGGTATCTTACCCGAAATAATATCCCCAAATACACTCTTCTGAGCGAATAGATGTTTAGATAATTTTATGGGGGCTCCCTTTATAACGTCGAAGATGTAATCCATTCCTATGAGTAGCTGGATTTTCCCTCGTGAGCATTCAGCGAGGTCAAGGTTATGTAATTTCACGATTTCTTTTATTTTAAGGGATGGAATATTTTGATTTCCTAAACTTGCTCCTGAAATATGATTAGTAACTAAAGCTTCTATCTGGAAGGTCATATCTGGGATTCGTAAGCTTTTAACATTCAATTTAACGAGATCAAACTCTGAAGGTTCGGGAATTCTTTTTCCAAATGAATAAATTAGTAATTTTTCTCTTCTTAATGGCTTCAAATCAAGTGCTTCAGCTACTTCTCGTAGCAAAAAACTTCTTTGTGATGCTGTGTCGAAAAGAATATTTATGTCTACTATTTTATCTTCAGACGAAGCTTGAGCGCTACAAGTTTGTAATAAAACTGATGTATCTTCTGAGTGAGACGTACTTACAACAGTTTCGATTTCTGGTGGATCCGCACTAAATTCGGTTTCCTTTTCTTTCTTGCAAAATAATCGGATATGTGACTGACTATTACAAATATCGCATTTAAGTTTAATCTTACAGTCTTTTGATAAATGACGCCTGAAACATTTATAGCATCTGCCTTCTTTCTTCAATTTAGCACGTTTATCATCATCCGATAAATTCTTACATTGCGATCCATAATGTTGGTTACTGCGGCAGAATATACAGAATTTATTTGACGCGGAACTTATGTTTAAAGCAGCAGCGGACGGAGTTGGATTGAATTTATTGTTTGAGCTGCTCTGCTTCCTTTCAACGGACACCTCGCCCGGGCCTCTTCCAAACACATTCAATGCGCTTTCTCTGCACTCAACTTCTCTCTTTATGAATGCTATTAACTCAGATACATCACTTTTAGAAGGATCTTTCTTTCTGTGAAATTCAAGAACTAAATTTGACGGTAATAGTTTAAGCAAGATCGGAATTAAAAGGTGACCATAAGAACCCGAAGTTACTCCTGATGAATTTAAATTTCTTATACTAATTTCACAAGAATCATACAATTTTCTTAGAGCTTTCACATTTGTAGAATATTTTACAGCTTCAATATTTAACAGTTTATTCATATGACATGCAATTGCAGTTTCTTCTTTGCCATAACGATCCTTTAATAAATTCAAACATTCATCGTAATTCTTCTCAGATAAAGAAAAACCGGATACTATATTATATGCTTTCCCTGACAACAAAGATTTCAAACATACAAATTTCTCAATTGTTGACAAAGCTTCATTTTCGTGAATTGCGCTATTGAAACTGTTAAAAAACTCATAAAAGAGACTAGAATCACCATAAAAAGGTTTAATTGACAGTTTGGGCAGTTTCAAACTGAACGTTGGTATAGGTTTGATTACATTATGTTGAGATTTGCCGGAAATAGTAGATGCACAGTCATCATTATTTACTTTTTCAAACCGACGTTTTAATTTCACTTTAATGCTTGTTATTTTATCAGAATATTCTTCGCTTACATTTAATTCATTTTCAAAGAGTTTTGGATCGGTTATGGCATTTTCGATTCCGGAATTCATGATGCTTAGTTCTGACTCTTTTATTTATTTGTTCTAGTAGTTCAGTTAGTTCGTCAGAGTCAGTATCTTCAACTTTAGATTCTAATATGGATTCAGATTTTTTAATTAACTTTGTAATACTTCCTCTCAACGAGGTTCTTTTAACTTTAGCTTTTTCCGTAACATCCATTTTGATTCCGAAATCGATTGAATAAATTCATGCAAAAAAGGGTTCAAATCTTTACCTTTGTTTCCATGAGTAGAAATTTAATCCGAAGTTTCTCCTTCTGACCCCAGGGCTCCTTTCCCGGGTTTCGGCACCAAAAAATGAAGAGGATTTTCGCCCCTTCTTCTTTTCCACATTTTTCATAAATAAACTTTTGGAGAGGGAGAGAATTGAAGAGACCATGTTCACACAACACGCACAAACTAATTTATTTTCTACATACGGAAACAGTATACATGATGGGCAGCCAATTTGCCCTTTTTCCCGAATAGCGATCAAGAGATATGCCATAAATTTATCCCGCTATTCGGTCAGGAGATTTTTTTGCAGTCATGCCTTCATGACTGTCTATAGCCATATGAACTCAGGCGCTCTCATGCATCTGCGCAGTAGGTAATCGTGGAAAGCCCCATTACGCAATTATGGAGATCCCAAGTTATTAATCTTGGGATCCCTGTCAAGTGTTACGCAATGCAACCGCATGGAGCATATAATTTCTTACAGTTCGCAACAGACTTGGAATGAAAGTATTTAAATTGTTTTTTTTGCTCACTCCGAGGCACTATTATCTTTAAATTGGAGTAAAAGAAAGTCGTATGATGCACAAATCAGCTCGTTGTAAAAGAAGTAAAAACAGAAAAGGTTTTTATTGTTAAAAAAAGTTGCAACATTTGACGATTTTTGTGTTTTGGACCCCCTTAAATAATGATTCAACTCTCGTGAACATACTACAAACTTCCAAATATGTCCATGAACGTAATTAACAATTGCTGATACGAGTACATCCATAACAATTAAGCGAATATCGTAAAAAAACGGTAAACGGAAAGGAATACATGTATTTACATTCAAATACGATAAAACACTATAAAAATCACACCGCATAGGCTTCGCAACAACGGAGCTAAAACAAGCTCTCCAGCTCACAGCTGACCGTCAAACTGATGCAGCTGCTATTTATTTAAAATATCTTCAAAAGATTCATCTATGAGTTTTCAGTGCATCCTAGAGGTTTCTGATCTTATCTATTTTTGTTTCTATACTTCTGTTAGGTTTGAAACACAATAGAAAAGCATTAGATTTAAAATGTCGCCTAGCTTGTCAACATCTGGCGGTTTTAGGGCAAATTTGACGCAAAAAAGTATCCGAAAATAATCTCAATTTGGCCATATCTCTTAAATTTATCGCCAAGGATATAGCGGCAATGTTAAAAGGTGTTAAACAGGAAGAAACATCATGCAGGTAGTTTCAAAAAGTATTAGGTAATTTTGTATGAAAACAAATGCAATAATTGGCCAATTTTGTGAGATTGCAACAAATTAAGCGCATAAAAGCAAAAATTAAAAAAAATAACTATTTACCAAACATTTGACAATATAGTAGACTGAGAGCATTTTGTTTAGAATCTGTGTATCATCAAAATTTCAAGCTTTCTAACCTCTTTAATCAGTTGCGACATTTCCAGTTAATTCCATCGTCTTTGTGACTAATCTAAAATTACACACAAGCTCATTGCTTGCCTTAGAACTTCAACCAATATGTATTTAATGGAAGGCCGGATACATTCGAAAATGGAACCTACAAATGATTTGGTCGAATTTCGAATTAATTCTCCCTCCGATTCGACAACTGTAATGAAGCACACGCTCAAGAACTGCTGATTAAATTCACGCATAATTATTTCCATCAACTTCTGATGTTTTACCAATGCTGTTTTCATGGAGATTTCGTATGCTACTGAAAAACCTAACATTTTTATTAGAGACATACCGAGTACTCGGTAACTACTCGGTACTCGGCCTACTCGGCCAATTTGCCGAGTACTCGGTACTCGGCCAAATTCTGATCAGATACTCGGCCAATAACGAGTAGTTGCAAAAAGTTGAATGATGTCCAAGACAGATACTAAAATTTATAAAAAAAAAAAAAAGAGCAAGCATTATATTCTGCAATCATTTACAATTAAAATGTATAAGTCAAATTCAAATTTTGAGATAAATGAAGTTTGTAATGCTTCAATGGAATAAATCTTTATTTTAATGTCCCCAAAGTTAATAAAACTTATTTGTTAAAAATTGTGCAAAAAAGTATAGAAAATATGGAATTTTTTTGTTAAAAATGGATTTTTGCTACAAACAAAAATTAGTTATAAGAAATATAAAAATACCTTTGCTTAAAAAATAAGCGGAAGTAAAACAACGTTAAAAGCACAGCGCAGGAACATTGCAGACACGTGTTTTGGCGTTGCAAGGAATTCCTTTATCAATGCACAAAATGTAAACTCGTGGATTTAAAGGCATCCGACAAAAGTCGGATTTTTCTGTCGAATGTCTTTACATTCCTTAGCTCACATTTTATTCACTGAAAAAGACGTTCCTTGTAACGCAGAAACACGTGTCTGCAGTGTTCCTGCACATTAGTTTTATTTGCTTTTAAAAATTATTTATATTTGGCGGACTAGAACTATAATAAATTGGTATAATTTGTTTTAATTCCAACTTGATTAATCATACCTTTTATTTATTTTTTTTTTAATTTTAAAAATAAATTTTTTTGTGAAATTTTTGACATAAACAAAATTTTTTACAAATGCGTAGTTAAATTTCTCAGGAGGAACTTAGTTTTAAAAACTATTATATGGACAAGGAGGTCTATACTAGTATTCCAATAAGTTCAAAATTCATCACATGTGTGTCGGTGGTTCTTCTTAAAACATAATTGGTGCCCGGTTACTCAACCGTGGGGTGAAAGGCCTAATACTCGGTAACTCGGTACTCGGCCGAATAGTGAAAGGTCGAGTACTCGGTACTCTGCCACTCGGCCAAAATGCTACTCGGTACGTCTCTAATTTTTATTAAGGTGTGAAGTCTTGCCGTGTAAAGCATTAAATTAAACTTTTTGTTTTAAAGTTTAAAAATGAAGAATTTGGAAGAAAAATAATAGTTTTCATCCGCATATATTTTATCTAATTATGAAATCGCTTTATCCGTGTGCTCATAAAATTTGAAACAATTAACCTCTCGTTACATTGTACCTCGTTATATCACTCATTCGAACACGACACGCTTTTCGTTGTCTCTCAAAAAACAAAAATTAATAAAACCCTCGTTCAAAATTTAGATGACTGAAATAAAAATATTGTGTTTCTCAGAAACCGTCACTTCGTCTTTCCTTTTCCAATAAATAAACAAAAGTGGTTTTTTTTTTTACATCGAAATTATCTGTAATTTGAACTGCAACTTAGGACTCTTATTTCGTTAAAAAAAAGTTTGATTATTGAATTCATTTTTCTATCTTCAAGAAACAATGGAATCAGTGAGAAACGAAGGGAAGTAAATTGCGTTCAAAGTTGCGGTCCTAGGTAGGCTTTCTAGGACCACAACAATTGAAAAGTTTTTCTAATAACAGCACCTACCAGGGCTATTAGTGCTATCTGTTGCTCCAAGAAAGAGGAGAGGTTCCCCTACCATTTGTACTGGTTGTCTCCAAATTTTTAATTTTGACATTTACATCCCTTTGCAATCCAAATTCTTAATTTTGTCATTTACATCCCTTTACATCCCCCTCAATGCCTCAGTTGTAAGCTAATTTTCTTCTGTTTTTTATGAAGAAAGTAGTCCCAGCCTAATACTGGGTGAAATATTCTGTGAGTCGAGGAAAGAGGGAATATGGTGAATATGATGTGTTTTACTAAGATATTTGAAGCAAAAAGGCTTGAAAAATTCTCAAGTACTGGATGTACCAGTCCTACTCCTCTTAGCCAAACTTTTAGAGCATTCAGCCATTTTCCGTTTATGTGATGACAACTTCTTTGTTTTATCAAATTTGGTATAAAATTTCATCAGTCTTCTTCACGTGAAAGCACGTTTTAAACAAATAAACAAGCAGAGCTTAATCATTTGTAATCCATTGTATGAACATTCGAATAAATTTATAACAATGTTAAAATTTTTTATTGAGCAAAAATTTTTTTATTATTGCAAGTTAGTTTTGAAGTTGATGGTGATGTCTTCCTGAACACAATTGTTTGGTGCAAAAACGAATAGCTTATATGTCCTCCATAACTGTAATATTAGTGTAGAATAATTAGTTTGCAAAAAATGTGTAAACATTTATATTATTTTTTTTAAATCAGTTTATAAATTTATTGTTAATTAATTTTTTTAATAAATTATTGATTCATTTTGTTTTACTTCAATTGATTTTATTTTATTTTATTGCATAGCTCGTCAACAATTTAGTTTTATAGAACAATAACAGGAAATAAAAAAAGGCACAAAATGTTTTAATTTAATTTGAAAATTAAGTTTGAATCATTTTTAAATACAATATCATACTCGGTATGAAATCTTAAAGCAATATATAATAAGAATATATTTTGTTTTAACCACAAAACTAAGAAAAAATTCCTTCTTCCCTCCGAAAAATTCCTCAGCTTGTATCAACGTTATTTTTTTCGTTAAGGTTTAGTCGTTCTAATGAAGCAAAAATGTACCACCTTGTCTTTTTTCTCATGCTCATGTCTGCTTCATAAACATTGAAACTATTTTTTGCTCAACAGTACCAAATGACTTGCTCAGTAATTTCACAACGCATACGTTGATGTCACGTTAAAGTTTAACTCGTTTGAGCAGGGTTACAAATTTCTATTTTTCGCAAATTGTAGTTCATTCTGTTAATTTATAAAAACAGGTTTACTACAAACAAAAGAGTTTTCTAAATCTTCGAAACAAACGATTGCAAAGAAAAATGAAAATGCGTTTCACACTCATTAAATTTATTCCCTCCAACCCGGATTAGTGAAATCCCGTTACAGAGAATACTAATACAACTGAATATCCGTTTCAACAAAACAAATTTTCCAATTTTATTTCTATTATATTACTTGAATTCCATTACGACAAATTTTCCGTTTCAACAAACAAAATTTCCGGTCCCTTAAATTCGCTCTAACGGGATTTCATTACTTTTGTACGGATATTTCATGCAGATATATTTAGGTTTGGATATTTCAAGGTGCTAATGCTATCGATTAGTAGTATCTACCAAACATTTCCGTCTTTCCTTCCCTAAATCAGTACCAAATTAGCTTCAAAACTTAAGCTAGGCCACTTTTAATATGGATTCTACCAAAAGCATACAAGAAAGGTCAGCTAGCCTCCTAATGAATTCATGGTTCATTAGCTAGAAGCGATAGTTTAATGTAATTACGGATCCCTACAAAATGAGACGTTGCATTGGAGTGCGTATCCTGGATTTTTGAGACTAATTTGGTGGTGATTTGAGAAGGAAATAAAGATTGCTTGAGAAGGAAATGTTGTTGATTGCCAACATAAGAACGTGGTACTGTCTAACCACGGATTGTATGGAAAGGCAAACATCCGGTTTACACGCGGAAATGGAAGCATCCATTAGTTTTCAGGGATGTCAGATTTTGAGATGTATGTTAGCCTCGAAATTAAGCAGAGTCTCATTCAAATGAGCGGAATACGAGCATAAAATTTTTATTTTTCCCCTAATTCAGATTTAGTCGCCTTAACTGGATGTTTGCCAATTCCATACAATCCGTGGTCAAACAATATCTCCAAAAAAAGGTTAAATAAAATCATAGAACCATCTGTTTCAATATTTAGTACAAAAGTATTCAAGTGTAGCTACTAATTTGAGACAAACTTTTTGACCTAAATGTAGCAACTAGTTTAGGAAGGAGAAAGTAAAAAATTTCTCCTCAACTTAACTTTATTACATCCTTGGGCATAATAAATAGTAACAAAAGGTCGACCAAAAACTATTCCATTCATACCAAATAGTACTAAGAAAGAGCATGTGTCAAAAGAGCTAAAAAGACAGTCCTTTATCTCATCCCCTCGGTCAAAACATTCACCCCGAAAAAATGTTCCATCTGACCGTTTGAAAGCGCTTTCACGATTCAATGATGACACATAAAAGGGAAACTGTATTCTTGACATATCTTTCATAACCTTCCGGAATTGATTTTTCCGGAGACATGTGGACCATTTTCCCTCTGCGACCTGTAGCGATCTGGAGCAGAAAAAACATAAAGCGTTGTATTTTCTTCGACACAAAAGTGCTGTTGAAAGTACAGGGCAGAAATCTCGTCGTTCCGTGCTGTCGCGTTTGGTTTTCGAATTGTTTCGTAGCGGTTCTATTCGCAGACTACAAACTTTCGTAATGTTTGTCGTACAAATAAAGTCGATGTAAAAGCAAACTTCTGAAATTTTTGGGTGATGCAGGCTTGAATGTGACTTTTTACTGCTTTTGGATGTGAGCTAAGGAATATAAAAGAATTCTTTCACTTCGTGTTCTTTCTTTTATACGCGTATACAGATATACATACAATATTACGTTTACTGTAGAATAAAAATTCATACCACCGTATTAGGGTGAGTCACAAGATGTTCAACAAATTGGTTACTTTAGTTCTTTAGTTACGCATTTTGGACATTATAAACCTAGAATTCGAAGCACAGGCCGCCCTATGTTTTACCATCTTAAAGCATATTTCAGCCACTTCTTCGGTACCACGGCGATAATCATATTTTGTTATGATTACTACGATGACAATAACAACCTTCATAATACTTGATATTAATGTTGTAATAACTGTCTTGTTATGATGGTGGTGGTTCACCGAGACTTCAACTTAATCACGGCACATGCTTCACGTTCGTTGCCTCGGCTGCGTTATGGCCTACCTCAAACTCATGTGGCATCAATAACGAATAAATACCTTTGAGCTGAAAATTAAAATAATCAGTTATCCAACGTTTTGAAGCACGAAAAAATGCAAATTACTGCAGACACGTGTTTTGGTGTTACAAGGAATACCTTTTTCAATGCAAAGAAGTGTGAGCTTCTGGATGAAAAGTCATCCGAGAAAAACAACACCGTGGAACAGGAGATAGTATAAATACCAAAAAATTGAAATTAAAAAAACAAAAAAGATAAAATGACACCTGTAGGCGAAAATTATTATGGAATTCCACCAGGAAAAAAAATGTTAAGTAATAAACTTTCCAAGAAAACCCATAAAAAATACAAATAGTCCAAAAATGAAACCACTCTGAATAGATTAGCAATATATTTACCAGAGGGAAAAACTCTGTATGGAAGCAATGTATCAAATGGAGAAATGCAGGAAAAAGCAGAGTGAATGATAAATAGATTAGAATTATTTCGTTTTGTGATCAACTAATTCCAATTTGTTTATCCTTCACTCTGTTTTTTCCTGCATTTCTCCATTTGATACATTGCTTCCATACATAGTTTTTCCCGCTGGTAAATTTATTGCTAATTTATTCAGAGTGGTTTCATTTTTGGACTTTTTGCATTGTTTATGGGTTTTCTTGGAAAATTTATTACTTAACGGTTTTTTCCTGATGGAATTATATAATAGATTTCGCCTCCAGGTGTCATTTTATCTTTTTTGTTTTGTTTAATTTCTATTTTTTGATATTTATACTATCTCCTGTTCCACCGTGTTGCTTTTCTCGGATGACTTTTCATCCAGAAGCTCACACTTCTTTGCATTGAAAAAGGTGTTCCTTGTAACACCAAAACACGTGTCTGCAGTAATTTGCATTTTTTGTGCTTCAAAACGTAGGATAATTGATTTTTTCATGTGGCATTAGTTTGGCTGATCATTTTTAATACGTCCGCTTCATACCTGAGCTCAATGATATTGTATGATTAGCAACCTTAAATACAATAAAACCAGCTAGTTGACCGCCTGTATAAGTTGACTTACCACAAAGTACTGTACCACAAATGGCCAAATTACATAAGTTTTCCTGCAATGACTTTTTTTTTATGTTTATCTTCCGCAATCAACACAAATTAATGCGAAAATTCACGCGTCAAGTATAGCAACTCATCCAAGTAATAATTTTTAAAATAAAAAATGTTCAATGCAATGTTCTATTTATTTCCCTGTTTTCATTACATAAACAAATTAGGCTTTTATCGACGATAATTTCACATGTTGGTGAAGGTTTACATGAAGTATTCACACCGTCATAAATGGAGCAAAAGTATGGGTTAAGTAACGGATCCTTGGTATAATAATATCTTTTCTTGCAATTTGTTTTATTCAATCTATTTCAGTTATGAAGTTTTACAACTTTTCAAGGATCCTGAAAGCAGGTTGTGTTCCCATAGCAGGGTGGCGACAGATCAGGGAAATCAGGGCGATCAGGGAAAAGTCAGGGAACTTTATTAATCAGGGAAAAGTCAGGGAAATATCAGGGAATTTTGAAAAAATAACAAAAAATCAGGGTAAATTTATTTTATGAAGAAAAAAATTTTTTTTTCCTTTACAAAATTAAGTACTCTAATTCCCTACGCATTTTCTGCCAATGATCTGTTTAAAAAAAAAAGTAAAATTAATGAGATGTGATTATACACTGCCGCATATTTGTGCATCTTTTTTCCTCAACGTCAAAGTATTGAATCTTACTTATTAACCAAAGGATGAACTTCCTAAGATTGCTTCTGTGTCTGTTAGGTTGTTTATTTTACCTAGCTTGAAATTTCCTTTTACGCTTTCAATGCTACGCAAAATAAATAACCATACAGGCAAAGAGGAAGCCTTCATTAATGCCTTAGCTTCTTTGCCTTTATTCCGTTGTCTTGAAGTGATTAGCGTACTGTAATCACGATCTCAAGAAGAAATCTTTGGTTTTTGAATTAATACTATAAAAGTTTAAAAGTTATCACTTCTTTGCATTTTCAATTTAATTGCTAAAACTGAACTTTCAATTAAAAAAACTTTGTTTTTTGCCGTTATACTATTTGTTGCCACCGCAGATTATAAAGGTTTTCTTTTTTTCAGACTTAAGTGATTCTTTAATTTTATAACCAAGTTGTATTCTTTTATATGTTTTGAAATTAACTAATTGCTTTTTTTTTTCTTTTTTTTTCTTGCATTTCAAAGTTTTTTGTTACAAAAGCAATCTAAGATTTTTTTTTCATTACATACTGAAATGATTTTAAATAGAGTTAACTTGTGTACTTAAGTAATTTTTTTTTTATTGTTAAAATGCTGTATTCATTCATTAAAACCTATGTTCTTGATTAGGGAAAAGCTCCTTATGAATGGATGTCAAATGGTTTCATCTGTTTTGCATAAATATTCTATTCTTTTACTATTACTTGTTATTCTTGCAACAATTATTATACTGTTTGAAAACTTAGTTCAAAATGACTTTAATTGCTTTTTAGTTCTATCTTAAATACACATATTTTTTTAAGAGTAATTTTAATAGTTTCTTAAAATTATCATGCTAAGTGGTTTCTGGAAGTGAAGTATTTTTTTTTTTTAATTTTCTATAATCTTTCCATTGTAGAAAAATTTAATGTACTGTTTTGAAGGTCCCCCCCCCCCCCCCCAAAGATTGACTTGATATATTTTTTTAACCATTTTATTAAAAAAAAGTAACATCTTTTGAAAATATATCTTTAGTTCAACAACGTTACACAGCTTAAAACGTTAAAAATACTGCATTATATCCGTACCTGGGTCCACGGTGTCTAGAGTCGTAAGTGGTTTAGATCTCGTTCCCTTATGGGTAAGGGGGCCCCGGCCGAAAGGTCCGTTCTCTGGAAGCCCCAGATGGCATAGCAGAGCGGGGTTCCCTGTTCCGTACACATATTGTGCATAATGGATTACTGGGAGTATACCCTCAGAAATATTGATGGAAACGTCACTGCGAAAGAACTTGATAAAACTTCCATTCTATTTATCATGACTAGTACGTATTTTGATATCCTAAAAACTTCAATAAATATGACCTTAAATAGGCAAAAAAAAAAAAAAAAAAAGATAGAAAGAAAGAAAAACAGCATAAAATGCCCGTTAAATAAAAGAAAACTTTGTCCATAGCTGAGAGTGCCAATCCAAAATACTAATTTTTCCAAAAAATATTATGTTATTAAAATACATTAAAAAATGTATTCAATATATTTATTTCCATCAAAATCTATATATATAAAAGAAAGTCGCGTTAGTTACCCTATTTATAACCGATTTGGCTGAGAATTAGTAGGGAGGTAGCTTAGAACCAGGAGACGGACATGGGAGACTTTTTATCCCGTTTGACCGCGTTGCCGAAATATTTCTCATTGCAAATTAAATGCTTAATTAGTTGTTTAGTTTTATGAATTCCTAGTAGATGGCGGGGTAAGTTTACTCAAGAGGGGACTGGCCGTCATTGTCAATAGCTACGCTATTGTGGGACCGTGGTGGTCAGCGAACTAATTTTTGAATGCGTTCTTTTTTTTTTTTTTAATCGATATTCAGGTACCTACATAGTTTGATTTTGTAGGATTTTTCTATTCTGTTTTGTTTTCCTTATTCTCTCTTTCCTGTTTGTTTTTGTTCTTATAGTTGCAGATAGTTACTTATCTAAGTAAATAATTTCATTTGTCGTATTATTCAATTATGATTGTTCTTTATAACGTTTTTATTATAGTATTGTTTATTTGGCAAAATATTTTGAATTGCAGAAAAAAAACCACTTCACTCGCTAAAAAGAAGGGTTACGGTAGCGTGGTTGCTTGGCGCGTTTAGCGATGAAGTGTACAGTTGAAGAATTATTTTGAGTTTGAAGCTAATGTTAATCTTTTTATGTGTTTTGCCAAATAGTTTTAAATTCCAAAGAGACTGTAATAGGTTTTTGAAAATATGTGTACGCATTTTAGTTGAAGAAAAATGATTATTTTACATCAGAAGGGATGGAAGGGATCGTTGATTTTTTTTTTTTTTTTTTTTTTTTTTTTTTTTTTATTCAACGGGCTTTGTCGCGCTGCTACTGCTAATTTTAAATAAAAATAAATACTAAAATTTAAACAAAAATAAAGGAGAAACGACCTGACACGTTAACATTTTTCTGAAACAATTTAATACGTTTCAAAACTCATATAAAATTACAAGAAATCCGAATAACATTGGATCATTAAATGCTTTTTGGTGCTGTCAAAAATAACAGAACGTCTTCTGTCTTAAAGAAATTTCTACGCCTAAAGAAACTTCTTCAACTTCTAAAGATGTGGTTAATGCATAATCATTGGATCCCGTCCTTAATCGTGACATTGTTTTTGAGTTTTTCAAGCTGAAATGTTGCTGGATATAAAATATATCTACAAAAGTTCATTTATTTTTACCAAATCACTTAAAAGAGAAGAATAACTATAAAGTATTGAAGTTTCTTTTTGTCTTCTAGGAACAAGACGGCGCCCAAAACGTCTTCAAAAAACTCTCCTCTCAAGAAGAAGAGGAGAGCGAGGTCGAAGATGCTGCCCATGCACCACCCGCCTCCGTGCTGCACAGAAGACGAGCTCTGGTACCTCCAAAGGTAATCATGAATCTATTCTGACGCGGGAAGGTAAAAGGCAGTACAATAAAACCAAAAAGTTGACCCTCCTTCTAAGTTGACCAGCTCGCTAAGTAGACCGCTATTTCCAGGCACAGAGTTAGATCTATATCATATAATTCAACCTCTATAAGTTGACCACCTGTTTAAGTTGACCACTAATGCACTGCACCGCAAGTGGTCGACTTACACAAGTTTCACTGTATCTGGTTTTTTTTTTTTTTTTTTTTTTTGGCAATTTCAACATGTACTTGAGTTTTGTTGCGAAAGCTTGCTTATTTGTTTTCCGCTGGAAATAAAGCACGAAATAAACGTCAACTACCCACATTTCCCTGTTGCTAGTATGGATCCTAAAACGCGTTTCTTCAATTATCTCAAAAACTTATTTCTGCAGAAATTTCCTTCCCATGGCAGTAGCCGAGTTCCCATGGCGCTCTTGTAACCTGCCCACAGCCCGCGGACCAAAACATTCCTGATTTTTACTGGAAGTGCTCAGCGGTGGATACAAGGGGCGGCTCATGGGGTCATGAGCAGCCAGCCGTCGAAAATATTATTCATTCATCATTATTGCGCCACGTGAGCATATTGCACGCAAGACGGATGAATGTAGAACATCATGCGAATTTCGTATGACACGCTGTATTCAAATACTTCATGAACAAAATAAAACTAGAATTAAAAAAAGAAAGAAAATTTGAATTTTTGACATCTTGAATTCAAATTATGTTTTTCGCAATCACAAGCGTGTGTGCGTATGTAGGTGCGCGTTTGTGTGTGTGTATGTATGTATGTATACTAGTGTGTGTGTGTGTAGGCGTTCGTGTGCGTGTGTGTAGAGATGTGTGTAAGAACGCGCGCGCGTGTAAGTGTTCACGCGCGTATGTATGTTCATGTGTGTAGGCGTGTGTGTGTTTATGTAGGCATGTGTGTGTTTATGTAGGCGTGTGTGTGTTTATGTAGGCGTTTGTATGTATGTAGGCGTTTGTATGTATGTCCGCGTGTATGTAGGATATGGACGCAACCTGAAACCGCTGCTCGCTAAAGGAAGAGCACCGGGAGAGACCGGTCAACGGTGGTGCTGCAGAGGAAGGCGGGGCAGGGGGAATAAAAAGCACGGACACCATTCAACAGTCAAATGAGAACAATAAGCAATTCGTGATTGCTCAAAGAAAAAAGAAAAAAAAAAACATTTTTTTTGAGCAATCACGATTGCTTATTGTTCTCATTTGACCGTTTTTGATGTTCCGTGCCTTTTTCAGCTTGGACCAGAAGCCTCTGCAGCATCACCGCCCACCGTCCTCTGCAGGCGGCGCGGCGCGGCTGCTCCGGTCCTGATCTATCCTTTTCTCCTGATCGGAGGCGCCCATGTCCTACACACACGCACGCTCACACACATACACACACGCCTACGTGCATACACACAGGTCTACGCACACACACAAGCCTACACACTTACATACACAACTATGCACACGTAACCGCCCAGGAGGAGAGGCAGGCTTGGGGGAGGGGGGACAGGAGCTGTTTCTAGAAACAATAAATCCAATGAGTAAGGTCCTGTCTCCGTTCGTGATTGCGAAAAACATAATTTGAATTCAAAATTTCAGAATTCATTTTTTTTTTTTTTTTTTTTTTTTTTTTTTTTGTCAATTGTGTAGGCATCTTGTAATTTTGACATTCACCCTTTTGAACTTCACGGAAATAACATCCTATTGCTAAGGGTAACCTAGTAGGCAATCGACCATTAGTGTCCCTAAAACACATATAACTGGATTAACGATTAAGCCATGGAGTCCCCCCCGCTAGACATCTCGACCTTCCCACTTTTGACACGAGGCTGAAAGGCAGCGAAGTTTTCTCTATTCCCCAGATGCTTAAGACGAAGTTAAATGTATATTCTAAACTCGTGTACGATGTTTTAATCTACATCCCCGTGCCTCTCTCGTTCGCTTCTATTCGACTTACATCGGTGAAAGTGAGCATTTTCAATGTAACAAATGCTGCTTAAAAATCACAAAAAACATAAAATTTATGCGTATCAGTATAGTATTAATTTTCCCTCTTTCTTTTGATTGAACATTTAATGCAAAACGTGTGTGACATATATTGAACGAAAATAACTAGGTCGAATTAAACAAGTTTGAAAATACTTTCGCTGTTGAACAAAACTCTTTCCATTTTCTTTTCGTCATTTCCTATATACAATTCCAAGCATTCTAAAAGATACATCAAGATTTAAAGTAAGACAAAACAACGTTAGAAGAAGCACAAATTTGTAAATTACAGCAGACACGTGTTTCGGCTTTATAGGGAACGCCTTTTTCAATGCAAGAAATAATGAGCTTATGGATGAAAAGACATCGATGTCTTTTCATCCATAAGCTCATTATTTTTTGCATTGAAAAAGGCGTTCCCTATAACGCCGAAACACGTGTCTGCTGTAATTTACAAATTTGTGCTTCTTCTAACGTTGTTTTGTCTTACTTTACGGTTCAGCACAAAGGTATTTATTTATCACATCAAGATTTGTTTCGGTATTATTCAAACTTCTCCAAAAAAGAAAATAATCCTTTCTGACTTCACGTAGCAAAAATATATGAGGTGATATTTACAAAACACATTCAATCGTGCACCCACCTTTTTGATGTGCCGACGATAAAAAGCCTTTTATCTATACACACGATTCGCAGGTGTTCTCACAAATGAGGAGATTCGAGAATCGAAGAGATGTGCTTCGATAAAGTGGGGACAGAGGCCTTTTCTGGTCAGATAGCGCACTCGTTGGATTCTGTTACGTTGGCAGAAGAGAGCGGTGGGATTCCGCGCTTCGAAACACTTTTCCGAGTTGGCACTCGCAAAATGGATTATGATTTCCGACGACGTGCCCGAACTCTCGATTCATCTTGTGAGAAGCTCAGAAGGCTCAAGAAAATTCAGGATAATTTACCGATTAAAAAAGCACAATCACAGGTTTGTAGTCGCTCTTTTAATGGTTAATAAGTAGCGGTGAAATAAATCATATTAAGTAGCCTGATTATAAATACTAAACCTTATTACAATATACATTAAAAATAGCTAAAATATGTACTAATACTTTAAAAATATGCACTAATACATCGTCGCCTCAGAGCAACAGTAAGACATCTAAATTAAAGGGATCTAAAATCTAAGGATGTAAGTTGCAAAATTAAAAATTTAGAAATAAACAGTACAATGGTAAGGGAATCTGTATTCTGCATTGCTGCAGAGGATGGTACTTGTAGTCCTGGTAGGTGCATTCAGCATGATTTAGAAAATATTTTCAATGAAAGCCTACCTAGGATCAGAACTTCAAACGCATTTTTCTCAAACTTTAAACAGTCCACTTACATCCTTTTGCTTCTCACTGCCTCATATGTTCTATTACCTACACAGAGAGACAATACAACTGTTGCCATAATGTGAAGCAAAAAAGTATTGCTCTTTCTAATTTTTGATTATGTTTATAGGGTGGGAAATGCATATCAAAGCAATTATTGATAAAATATGTTTATTAAAGGATTTTAATACAATGAGCTGCTATTTATTCTTCAAGATTTTCTCCATTGAGGCATTGCCTTTTATTATTTAATTTCATTTCTGATGATTTTTTTTTCCTTACTCATAGCTACCAGAGCAGACAGCATTTATTTATACGAACTAGTTTTCTATTTGTTTGCCTGATACTTCATTTTTTAAGACTAACAAAATGTTTATTTTTAATTTTCTTAAAGCTAAAAAACTCTGAAATAAAGTCCAAAAAGCAGTAATACACACTTATTTTAAAAGTTGGCTTTTTTATGCATTTATAGGGGAAACCGGGTCCAGCTGATACATAAGCTTTAATTCTCGACTGCGTATGCTCCCAGAACTGAGAAGAAAAAATTAATATTTTTTTTTACATCAAAAAACTTATGTCAGCAAACGTTTTTAAATCCGTATTTGATAAGAAAATCTTAATAATATTATACATGAAATTTTATTTTGATTCTTAACCTTAGTAACAAAAATTTAAAAAATCAAAATGCAAAAAGTGTATTAACTGTCTCTCTATCCTATGTAATAACGTCACAAGAAGTAAAAATATGCCATAAAATCTGGGCTGTAATCATAGTAATTAAGCTACAATAGCCTTGTATACGGGGCCGAGTTTCTAAATAGACAGTGTAGTATAAATACGGTAGAAAATATTCAGAGTCGTCAAGTTTTGAAACACATTTTTTAATATACTAGAAAAAAAAATTGGAACAATTTCATTTTCTGAAATGGCATGTCTCATTTTATTTTATAGTATTTTCATCTATCTCACGAAAATAAAATATTTTCCGAGGATAGCTAATATTAAGTTCGTTGAAGTGCAGAAGCGGAAACAGGACTGTAGATATGGGGCCTGGCCAGGGCCGATCCTAGCAGGTGTGCAGAGTGTGCGCCGCACAAGGGCGGCCAAAGCAAGGGGCGGCCGCAGGCCGCATCATATAGTTCTTATAATCAAGCAAAATTCCTCAAGAATTTCTCACAAGATAACTTATAAGAAGCAGAATAAATATGCTGATTTTTAAATGTTCAATTGTCAAAGTATGTGTCGATTTCCTGACAGCATAGCATAGTTTAAGAAAAATAGAATGTTAGGGAACATTGTGGTGGTTCATTGTCCATTAATATCTACTCTTAACACACATGCTTCATTTGGTTGCAAAGTTTGTGACAGAACCGGTAATCAGGCATGGATACAGGGGAGGGGAAAGGCCCCCTTCTGAAGCATGAAATAGTGCCGTCTAAAAGGAGCACCAAGGGTGGCCACTAATGTTTACCCGCCAAGCTTTTATAGACCTAAACAATGAAGCCATATTTTATTCATTAAATAAAAAGCTATACTGATTAGATACTCTCGCAAGCATTTCAAGCAACAAACTATGGAACAAACTCTGTGTTTAACAATCGTGGATGCGTGGAGAGAAAGTGGAAAATTGCCACTCCCTTGAGAGTAACATATATGAATGACGAATTAAAATGTTTCCCCCTTTACGACAATTTTTCTGATTAAAATCTTGAATGAACTGCCCGGTTTCAGATTAGGTAGGAGGACAGGGCCCTTGCCCCGGGAAGTAAATTTAAATGTAGCTCCAAAACAAAGATTCAAAAGGATACTAAGACCTCCTTGACGAAACTAAAGAAGGCTTAAAACTGCGTTTCTAGGACTGTACTTTCGGAAAATTTCGCTGGTTGAAACATCGATATTAAGGACCCAATTAAGTCTCTGATTTACCTCTTCCACCTTAACTTAATCAAACATAGCCTAAAAATGTTGGCTCCAAAACCCAAAACGTGTTTTCAGACGACAGCCCTTCCTATCATCAAACGTCATATAAAATTGCTTTGGCATTTTTCGAAATGTTTGCAGCGGAGGACCCCAAAATCCATTCGCAAACATGTCTACCAAAGACAGTCTCAATTAGTGTCTTTAGAGAAGCCCCTAATTCCACACTTTCTCACTTAACGTATTGAAAAAAAACTAAAACTGCGTTTTTTAAACATCAGTTTCAAGAACTTTCGGGGAAAGACCCTGGATCCCCCTTTTCTTTAACGCAATCACTATATCTGAAAATTTCGTTTTTAGACGGTTCCGTGGAGCCACAGCTTCCTGCCTAAACTAACCTGAAATTGACTTCAGTTTCAAAAACACAGTTCGTGAGGGCACACTGAACCTCCGCCCGCTCCTAGTTATATCGTTATCAATCAATGCTTAAAATACGATTTTGGGATTTAAATTTCTAAAGAATTCCGGAGGCTTATGTAACTTTTCACGGCACTAGGGCATATCCATCAACCGTCGAGTGAGGTGGACAAAAGTCTATAGTTATATTTTTCAGATACTAATGTTGCAAAATATCCGAAAGATCCATTGAAGCTTCCCATTTTTGCTAACGTCACCAAAGATAATATAAAATTGCGATTTTAGAAATATCCGCTTAAGAGCCCCAAAACCCTTCCTTCCCAAAAATAGCCTATAATCTATTTCAGTTCCAAAAAATATTTTGGTTCGGATTATTTTCACGTTTCCCCTATTGTTTTCAAATCTAGCCAAAAACGGGTTTTTGAAAAAATAGTGCCGAGAAATTACTGGAGGATAGCCGCGAGATCCCCTACCGTCACCAAAGACGGCCTAAATTTGCGTTTTAAACTTATATTTCGAAATTTTTCGATGGGAGACGATTGAATCTTCCTCCCTCTTGCAACGTCAACAAAATTGCGGGTTTAAAATTTCAGTTTCGGAGATTTTTCGGGAAGAACGCCGATCCTTCCTAAGCTACGGTCTTAAAAAACATCTTGAAATTGATTTCAATTTTGAAAGAATTTTAGGAAAGAACTGCAACTTTACTTTCACCTAAAATCGCGAAAAAGTTCCTGAAATTGCGATATTTGACGTCAATTACGAAAATTTCTCCTTGCACCTTGAATATACTTGACTCTTTTGTCCTTGCAATCAAACACAGCTAAAGATTAACTAAAAATATTTTTCATACGCCAATTTCGATAATTTTCTTGGAGCAATCCTCCTCCCCTGAACCCCTGACACCTCCCCCCACGCTTCCCCTTCCTCTGTCCCTTCTATGATGTCACCGAAGAAAGACTATAAAATGTGTTTTTACGACTAATAAATTTTGGTATCTATTACTTTCTTCAAAGATATAAATTGTACCTAAGGAGTTTCTTACTATAAAAAATTTCTTCCTTTTTATAAGATCATTCTTCTGCCCCCCCCCCTCCCTTTTTTTAAAATTTGAACTTGGCATAGAAATTTAAAGAAAGATTTATATAGACGTTAAAAATTAGTCAAAATGTGCACATCACTCTTGAGGGGCGGCACATTAGGTCTTTGCACACGGGCGGCCGACACCTTAGGATCGGCCCTGGGCCTGGCAAGGGGTAAGCAAAGGACTCAGTGTGACCCTGCTTGCTTATACAAAATCACCAAATCATTTATGGTATGGATTTAAAGCTTCTTAATATTATTATTCATCAAAATCATTCAATATATTGTTACTTACTCAATTCAAAACATATGCGTTGTTGTAAGGGGACGCGAACTACTGTGGGACAAATGGAGTTTTTCCAATAATTCAAATACAAAAAATTAAAATTGTTTACTAAAAGTTAGTTAACATGTTTGACAATGCCATGGGAGCTAGCCCACATTTCATCTTCCAGAGAAGCTGTAGCCTTTTTTTTTTTTTTTTGCTACACTGCTGTCTAATTTATTCATTACGTAAAAAACTAGCTAGGAAGAATTTTTTACTTGATTTCCTTGCTTTTGCAGTTAGATATTCCCACACGTGTATTTAGTTTAAAGTGGTTTCATTTGTGACATAAATTCGTTTTTCTCTCTTTTTTGCGTAAGCGTTGTAATTTAGTAACACTGCCATACTTCAACATCTCCATAAAGTAAATCAACCTAAATCGTTCCACATAATGTGTTTGGAAAATATCCAGATCCGCTGGAATGAAAGATGAAAGAATCATGTCGGTGATTCAGAGTTAAAACTTCCGCCAACGTCACGCAATCAAATACCAAGGAAATATATTCACGTTAAAAAAACATATATTTGGCAGATTTTCATGCACACTTACCTCCGTCAGAACTTGCACGTTATAAATAGCAGTAAACATAATTACGTAACGGTGCAGCAGCATCTAAATGGGAAAAGTGTAGCTAAATCAATTTTTAAAAAACAGAACTAATAGAGGCTGGAAAACCGTGATCATCAAAAAGGCCAAAGTATCAAAAACTTGGAGAAATACACCACTAGTGCGACCACCGACTTACTTTCTGGGACAGGGGGGGGGGGGGTCATAACAGTCTTTTAAGGTGCATAAACCACTGTGTTAGGATAGGCAATTCAAGTTAAAGACAAGGGCTCTGGAGGGGGGGGGGTGATCCTCATGACAAGTCCGTAGTTAAAAATTACTTTCGGGGAAGGATGGTTATTATTTTTATTTATTTTATTTCCAGAACTTTTTGTAGGTATTTTTACATTATTATTCTGTATCATGTTGCTTATTTTCTACTAGCCGCCTGCGGCGACCAGCTGGTTCGCCTTTTTACGCCATTCGCCTTTTATGCAAGCAGCCACCTACGGCGGCTGTTTGGCTAACTTTACCTTTTTACTTAGCATTTGCCGCCTTCGACGGCTGTTTTAATAAATTTGGCAGCAGTATTAATCAATCCATCTCTATCTTTTTTTGTGCCATTCACATTTTTATGCCAAGATTGCCGCCTTCGGCGGCTATCTACCTTTACGATCTACCACTACTTATTTTAACCTCCCCGCCCATTTCATAATAAAAACAAAAAACACTCAAAAAACCGCTTTTTTTTTAAATTTAAGTTGAGCAAAAAAAAGTTATCTCCAAAATTCCCCGTAGTGTGCAAAAAGTAGCGTTTGACAAAGAAAAGAAAATCTCGCTGTTTTTATTGAATTAAAAGCGCACAACTATGAAATATTTCGTTTTATAGATATAGCAAAACGTCCAACTTGGAGGTGGGGGGGGTGGAAAAAGAAATAAATGCAATCCCTAAATAAAAACAAAAGGAAAGAAAAAAAGCAAGCGCTGCCGGTAAAACACGTGGTCATCACGTCATAAAATGTAGAAGTAAGCTATATAGTAAAAAAAAAAGATTACCATTGTTTGCGATTAAGATTCCGTCGTAAATATCGAATCGAAATCCAAGTAGTGACGTCAGAAACATAAAGGAATGAAGAACCTTTTTTCGACCGATGCGTGGAAAGACATGATGTGTTCAACTTAAAAAAAATTGTTAAAAAAAAAACTATTGCTTATTCTTAAGAACTTTTTTCTTCTGAAGAGGGCGAAATGTTTTTACTATAACCAACTTAAATTTTAGAAATGAGGCTTTGATACTTCTCGCAGGATGATATTAAAAAAAAATAAAACCCGGAAAAAACTGCAAATTAAAGATTTTTTCGAATATTCGTAAAAAATACAAAAATTGCTCTGTCTTCAAATTTTTTTCATTCATCATATTTAAAATTAAACTTCCTACACTACAGTACAAAATATATTGGTGTGGTGTGATTGGTTCGGGGTCTGTGAGGTAAAAAGTACTAAAAAGTGCAAAAAAACACATAAATTATTAAATAACTTTTTTCCTAATTAAAATATCAAAAATCGAAGCCCGAGGTGCACATCTTCGGCAAAAACAGCACCTGTATACCAAATTTCATCTTTCTAGGCCTTGCCATTTTCCCGGGAAGTGCACCACACACACAAACATCTTATTTTATTATATATATAGATTTTGATAAAGTTATTCTCAAATGAATTTAATGTGTAAAAAAACGTATACAATTCGAAATTTTTTGAATTTTATATTCCTGTGAGATTTTTATGGGCGCTGAACTCATTTCCACAAAGTCTCTGTATGTGCAGGAAAAAAAATCGTGCACTTTTTAAATCAAAACTTAATGCATCGAATTACTAGTGCAGGCCGAATTTTCTCTTGAAACGGGTTTGTGCATAACCAGCCAAAATTTTCTCTTAGAACGGGTTTGTTCATAACCAGTCATAATTTTCTCTTGAAACAAGTTTGTTCATACCTTGCCAGAATTTTCTCCTGGATGAGGTTTGTTCATAACCAGCCAGAACTTCCTCTTGGAACGGATTTGTTCATAACCAGCCAGAGTTTCCTCTTGGAAGAGGTTTGTTCATAACCTGCTAGATTTTATTTTTGAAACGAGTTTATTCATAACCAGCCCGAATTTGCTCTTGAAACAGGTTTGTTCATAACATGCCAGATTTTCCTCCCGAATGGGGTTTATTCATAACCGGCCAGAATTTTCTCTTGGAACGGGTTTGTTCATAACCATGCAGCCTGAATTTTCTCTTGAAACGTGTTGTTCTTAACCAGTCAGAATTTTCTCTGGGAATGGGACAACTCATAACCATACGAAATTCTCTCTCGGTTGAGTTTTGTTCATAACCAGTCATAACTTTCTTATGAAGAGAACTTGCTCACAACAGGCCAGATTTTTCTCCGGAAAAGAGTTTGTTCAAAACAAGCCAGAATTTCCAGCTGGAGAAAGTTCATTCAAAGCCAAAATTTGCTCTGAAAAGGGTTTGTTCATGACAAGACATAATTTTCTCCGGGAGAAAGTTTGTTTTGAAAAAGTCAGAATTTTCTTCTTTAGAGAGTTTTTAGAAAAAAAAAAAAAAAAAAACATAATTTTTTCTTAAGGGGGACATAAGTCTAAAACATGGATCTCACATGGGTTCCCCTTTTTTCAGAATTTCGGTTTTCTCACGTTAAAATAGTATGTGTACCTCCTCTGGTATTTGTTTCGACATTTGATGCTACTTGACATTAAAAATTTCGAATGCATGATTGTAAAATTGCGGCAATTTTGTTCCAAATTCTACATGTTTCTCGCTCTTCTTTTCAGCCTTCACTGTATTTGTCTTCTTATTTTTCATTTTCGTTTGAACTTCAGATTTCATACATAGATTGCACTGCTCATTAAATCTGACGCCAATTCTATAAAACTAAATCCGTGTAGCACACTGCACAGTTCATACAAGTCTTTTGCTGAATTAAATATACTACTTGATTCGTGATTAACTAATATAGATTACAATAGTTTTGAAAAATTGCTTTGACAGATACAAATATTAAAGAGCGCTGGGGGAAACCCAGGTTCTTTCTAGCGATAGCTTAGTTACATTTTAAATTTTAAAGTAAACAGTGGAACAAATGCCCAATTGTTTTCACTCCTTTGCCACCCTGTGCTCGAAAACAGAATAGAACGTGCCTAATTCAAATATTTTCAATACAAAAAAAGTTAAGCGGCATTAGTTGTAATTTGATTGCACAAGAAAGTCCTCCTTCGACGGAACAAAGAACAAAAATGACTTGCTTCGACTGTAAACATGTCAGGCTCTGCTGGTAGTTAATAAGAAAAAAAAAAGATATGGGTTACACTTATTGGTTCCAAGAACAAGAACAGTGATTGGACGGAAAAGTTAGACATTACAAACCACTATAACTGTGTTTATTACAGTAGGGGAATGTGGGGCAAAGTGAAAAGATGAAATATTTACTCTGCTTTTAGCGCCACCTATCTGGCAATATTTTAACACTGTAGTTGCACAGGTAGTCTATTGTCAGGAAAAAAATACCACCAAATATTAAGGGCATATGATAACACAGGCAATTTTCAAAAATTCATACTCTTCTTTCTTTATTATTATTATATTACTAATAATAAAGCTCAAAGTCTCTCTGTCAGGATGTCTGGATGTCTAGATGTCTGGATGTCTGTGACGCGCATAGCGCCTAGACCGCTCGGCCGATTTTCATGAAATTTGGCACGAAGTTAGTTTGTAGCATGAAGGTGTGCACCTCGAAGCGATTTTTCGAAAATTCGATTTTGTTCTTTTTCTATTCCAATTTTAAGCACATTTTTCACAGAAATTTAATAAAATGGGAAAGAATCTTTATCTTTATCTTCTTTATCTTCTTTACTAATAATAAAGCTGAAAGTCTCTCTGTCCGGAGGATGTCTGGATGTCTGTTGGATGTCTGTGACGCGCACAGCGCCTAAACCGTTCGGCCGATTTTCATGAAATTTGGCACAAAGTTAGTATGTAGCATGGCGGTGTGCACCTTGAAGCGATTTTTCGAAAATTCGATGTGGTTCTTTTTCTATTCCAATTTTAAGAAAAAAAATTTCATAAGATGGACGAGTAAATTACGAAATTATCATAACGGGGAACCGTAAGATGGGTACAAGCCAACTGACGAGAAAATTCACCATACATTATTTGTAAATATACAGGCGAACCAAAAGATCTTTTAATTTTTCTATTACGGGCAAAGCCGTGCGGGTATCACTAGTATTGTAATAATTGTTGAAGGTCAAAATTTAATTTTTGTATTGTAAAATAATAAAGCTCTTGTTATTAACCTTTGAAGTATTAATTGAAACCTTCCAATATGTAGTGAAATATTTATTTAGTTAATATTAAGCTTATTTGTGTTATAAATATTTTGCTCAAGTAGTCAAGTACATGCGGGGCAAAGTGGATGAGGCAAAGTGAAATAGCTTATTTCGTTTACTCATTCAATCATTTACTAAAACACTTACGTGTTCATGGATTAATTGATTTATTACATTCCTTCCTTTAGTAAGTCACTTATTTTTTCTTTCATTCTCTTATTTTCTTATTCATTTACTCATTTATTTTTCTTCAAAAATTAATTAGTAAATCAGTTTAATTATTCGTTTATTGTTCCCTTTTCTTTTCATTTATTTATTAAAAATTTCATTAACTGATTCATTTGGTCAAAAATACTTTTTGCAATCAAATAGAAAACATTTCATTATAAAAATATTTCATTTTTCACTTTGCCCCATGAAAAAATAAGTGAAATTTTCCTACTATTTTTTGAAAGCTCAAAATTACTACCAAAAATAATCAAGTATGTTTCAATGAAAGTTTTATAATAAAACAGAATATTATTTATTTTGAACTGTAATTTTCAAAACAAATTTCCAATTCGTTCATTTTGAAAAAGCTCAGTCATCTTAGCGTTAATGTTGTGTGTTAGAAATATCTACATTTTGATTTTTGGACTAAGTTCAATATTAAATTGTCTTTAAAGTGATATATTACGACATAATTATAAGAATTTAGATTTTGTGAAACGTAACATTTCCCATTAACATTCAACGTTTTTAAAAATACTCCAAACGAGAACACATTTTTGCCAGTACTTTGTGAATGTAGGGGAGACTGGAGATACTTGATCCCTTGGGATACATGATCACAACAGCGAAAAATTTACCAAAATCATTAAGTAGAAATTTGAAAACTGACAATTATGTTAAAGTTATACTTGCGCATGAAAACTGGCAACACTTAGTCTTTTTCAGCCATTTTGTTTCATCTCAAGAAATGATTGTCTGAATGTGTCAAGGGAAACTTTTTTTAAGGAAAGCATTTTGAAGTTTATATTATCCGTTATATACAACTTTAAAAAAATACTGATGTGTAATGTTAAAGTATATACAGTCGTTAATAATTAAGACATATTGTTAGTAAATTGCCTTTTGATTGTTAATAATAAAACAAGTATGTTTGTAAAAATCGCATATTGGGGATACTTGATTCCTTCGTTTAGAGGGATACAGGATCGCAGGGATCAAATATCCCAATGACAATATAAACATAATAAAAACAATATAACTGTTGTTTACTTAGTTGACATTAACTCTAAACATTCAAAACCATGTTAACATGAAAAAAGTATCATAGTATGAGTGATACAAATAGTATGAGTGTATGAGTGAGTTGATTAAACAATCCCTGCAGTAAATATGCTAAATAATTAAAATATCAGTACGCACATGTAACAACCCACATAGCACCTCAAACATCTAAGCATAAACTAACTATACTGATGAATAATGTTCTGATCAACCGAATGAGCTTGAACAAGTTGAAATAGATGTCAAATCCTTGTTTGAATGAAAAAAAGTGATTTTGCTATAGTTAGATTTACCTACAACAAAAAAAATGAGTTGCCCATTATGTAAACCCATCAGCGGATAGAATACAAAGCTCGATTTCCAGAGTTTAAAATAAGTTTTCTAAAGCGAAAAGGTAATATGCTTAATCAATCTATTTTTCCTAAAAAATTGACAAACGTGCAGCAAATGAGAATGAATGTGTTATGTTGTACACATCCAGTTGAGTTAAGCAGAACTTTAAGAACAACAACAAACGAATTGTTTGCATTTGACTTTTCAGGTTTAGGAAACATATGCTAGGCCTTCCTTTCTGTTTTAATATATTGATACTTACATTTTTCTTCCCTCTTCTTTAAGATTAATTCAATTGATAAAACTCTTAATTTTATTATTGCAAGACAAGAAGCAAATACGTTGCTTTTTTTTCTTGACATCCTTTTTTTTTATTTGTTGTAATTTTAGCTTCATTACGCTACTTTAAAAAAATTGTTAGTTTTATTTATAAAATACATTGTTCACAACTGTAGTGGAAAATAAGTAACTGATCAAATGCATCATAAGTTCATTAAAGTTGTGAACATTTTTTTACCAATGTCCTAGTGGAATTTAAAACATTATTTTGTGTTCACAATATTATAATCTAATAAAGAAAATTAATAATAGTGTTATTTTTTGGAACCATTTTGTAGAACACTAAAATACATAAGTAAATTGTTGATCTAATGAAAAGTACTTTCTCAGTGGTATCAAGTATAGGATCAAGTATCCCCAAGAAGGGATTATGTATCCCTTGATGTGGGGATACATGACCTTTAATAAAATAATTCAAAAAAAAATATTTTACCAAAACTATCTGTTTAGTTTCAACTAAAAAAATACTGTCAGATACAGAGGAAAAAATAACTTTTGTTCACGTACTTAAAAAAGAAAAAAAAACTGATGATTTGCAGCAGAGAAAAAAAATTTAAAACTAAATTGGGGATCAAGTATCCCCAGTTTCCCCCACGTGTTCATGCGTACACGTTACAGATTTTTTATTCTACGATTGAAAAGACAAATCCTTAAGCATATTATATTTATATACTCAGTAGTAACGGTTCCGCTTATGTGAAGTAGGCTTCAAAACGATCTTAGCAGAATTTGTCATATTGCATGCAATTTTGCGGTTAAAAACGTTGTTCCTAACGGTTTTCCGCCAGCTCACTCTTTGCTCAAAGTTTTAACCATTTAAATATTTTTCTTGCTAGAAATGAAATCCATTAAAACTGAACAGTGAAGGGAAAAGATTTCTCAGTAAAAAGAAAGTATGAGAGAAAACTTAATGGAACTTGAAAGAAAAATGAATTGAGAAATGAATTGAAAAGAACTGAATTCTTTTTTAAGCTAGCTCCACTGAGTGAAAATTGGCAAACTTGGGTTAGTAGTAGTTTTAAGAAAATGTGAGCTGTGAAACGCCTGAGTAAAAAAAAATCTGCTATGGGCTTGCGTTCATGTTCGCATACATGTGATAGAAAGGATTTTCGTTGAAACTATTAATATCGTTTATTTTAGCAGTAGGTGAAAAACAGACACATGTGAACAATTTTTTCATTTCTTTATTTTTCAAAAAATATTACCGATTTCTCATCGCAAATGCATCTACATGATTGAATACACTTTTTTTTGTGTCATGGATTTTTTTTTTGAGATTTTCTTTAAAAATATTTCTTTACTTTATCATATTTTTAAAAAACATCTGCAGTTGTTCACATGTGCCCCTAGAGGGGGCAAATGTGAACAGGCCTTAGACACATATGAACACGAGTAAAAAATGCAGGAGAAGCATTATATTTTAACGGAAAATTCTTCAGTATGTAGCAGATACTTAAATAACAAATACGTTGAAGGGTTTGTAACCTATACTGCGTCCGTTTCAAGTGTAAAGTGATTGTTCCACTAAGAAAATATTTTTTCCTAAGAATATATAACTGCTCAATGTCAAATTTTAAAGTCTCGTAGCCTGTTCTGATCACTGAATAGACTAGAAAAAAACTTATATGACCACATAAAACAAAGAATTTTTCATTATGTAAGGATTATTCTAGATATATTTTTCTTTCAAGTATCATACATTGTTTGATAATGTATTTTAAAATGATTTTGAATTTTAGTTTTTAGTTAAATGAAAATATTTTGTGTCTTTTTATTTCCTGTAAGTATTATATACAGTAAATTATTGATCAGCGATTAAATAACAAAAAATTTTTTTAAATAAAAATATTAAATATAAATGAATAATATTGATAATTTAATAATATTACTAACAATTAACAATAAATTTATCAACGTATTATAATAAAATGAAAATATTAGATATTTACACATTTTTTAACACTTATAATACCCTATATTAACAATAATATTACGGAGAGCGGCTGTGGGAACTGTTCACTTGTGCTCCTGGATGTTGTGTTCACAAGTGTCCCATCGTCTACTTTAGAGCTAACTCGGAAAAATAGAGTTTTCAATTTAATAAAAAATTTTAAACATTTTTATTAATTTACTTGAATGTTCATACAATCGTTCGTAATACTTAGATTCAGATTAGCAATTAGTTTTAAAAATGTTTTCTCGTGAAGAAAAGACAAAGATAAAATTTTTTCAACACCTGCTAAAGCAAAGACGTTGTCACCACAAAAACATAAAATGACTCATTGCTCTAAATTTTTCCCAATAGGTACAGCTAATGCTGTCCCCATTTTAGAATTTTTCCAGATTTTTTGCTTGAAGTGACCTGAGGAAAACATACCATGTTCACATGTGCCCCGTGTTCACATGAGCCCCCTTTTCCCCTATATATTGCAAATTCGTTGAAAGATCTCTTAAAACTAGTTCGGGTAAAAGAAAATCCCCCTATATCAGTGGCGTACCCAGGGGGTGGGCTGATAGGGCTACAGCCCCCCCCCCGAAATTTTCAAAATTAATTATAAAAATTATAATAAAGAACAAGTTTTTTTTTTATGATGTATTTTTGAAATCTTACATTCGTATTGATATCAGAAAAGCGATACATGAACTTTTCTTAGCTACAGTTCATAAGTATCCCCCCCCCCCCAGCTCAAAGACTTTCGAGCTCAGCCCCCCCCCCCCCGAACTGATTTGTCTGCGTACGCCGCTGCCCTTTATCTTCAAAAGGAAAGAACAACTTTGAAAATATAAACTTAGTTTAAATCTCAGTTTTCCTTTTGAATAATATATCTTTCTTTATAAGAAATAGAGTTAGCTTTAGCCGCCATTTTTTATTCCTCTGTAGCACGTTTCTGGCTGCAAATATTTTGGGAGACACGAAATCAATGAAAATCACCATGATGTGGTTACAGCCAAGGGTACGGATTTGGAGGGAAAGTGCACCAACTCTGGGTCCGAATTTTATAAACTTCTTCTTTAATTCCCTTACAACAAAATTAGTCCGACTCCGACTCTGACTCCGCAACACTGGCAGATGCGGAATCAAAGAGGGAAAGATCGACTCCGATTCCTACTCTTGGAATTTTTAGCCCAAGATTCCGACTCCGGTTATCATTCTTGGAACACTTGAAAGTTAATAAGTTAGTAAAATCTGAACTGATATTTACAAATTTTATTGAAATTATAAACGCGTTTTAAAGAAAAATGAAAAAGAGAAAGTACGAGAACTTAAATGAAATAGAATTGGCTGTAAAAAACATTGTCTTACTGCGTTCAATTTAGAAAGCTCATTATCAAAATTAGAAAATGAATTTGAAATGAGTGCTTATGATACGAAAATTCACTTACAAGAAGAAGAAAGTTCAACAAACTGTTTGATTACGAGATAATGAAAGCGCCAAACTTATAAGAATTCTTCCGAACGTTCCTCTAACAATAGCCACAACAGAATGACAGCTTTCAAAATTACAGCGGATGAAAACGCATGTGAAAATGAACAGTGTCAAATTCCCACCTCTCATCCGTAGCATTGATTTTTGCAAAAAGAATCCATCATCTCCTTTAGACTTGAATTTTTATTAAACAGTGTCATCAGTTAACAAGCTCGGTCTCTTGGCCAAAATCAAAGTGCAGAATTTTTTTTAAAATCGTTTTAAAGTTTTTATGGAAAAAAATGCTGCATAATTAACGTATTTGTATTGTTAACACTTTGTACTTCCTCATACAAAAAAGGAAGTATTGTATTGGCGAAAAAATTTTCACTCAAAAATCGACCTTAATTTCCATTTTACTCACCCCGAATGAATGTTGAGTTTTTTTTCGACTCGACCACACGTGGATAAGTGCCTAAGAACGTATAGACACGCGAAATATCCATTTTGACGATTCTCGAGTTAATTACGACGATTTTTCTCTTGACGTCTGTATATACGTATGTATGTGCGTATGTATGTATGTATGTCGCATAACTCAAGAACAGTATGTCCTAGAAAGTTGAAATTTGGTACGTCGACTCATAGTGGGGTTGTGCACCTCCTCTTTTGATTACATTCGGGTGTTTCTAAAGGGGTCTTTTGCCCCTTTTTGGGGGGAAATCATTGTTTTCGATGTAAACTCAAGTGGTGTTATAATTTGGTGGACATTTGGCGATATATCGCCAGTCTTGGTCACCAAGTTTTGTCGCCAACTTGGCGACAAATTTGGCGGGTTTTTTTCTAATCTAGTTTCAATTTGGCCACTGTTGGTGATATTCAGAGAGTAAACTATTGAATCACATTAAAATTGCCAATAATAAGGAAATGGCATTAAATTGAAGTAAAAGGAAGTCATGTGATGCACACATCAGCTTGTTTTTTTTTTTTCGAATTTATATTTGCTAATTCCAGCACATTTGTTTTTCGTACAGTAATTCGATTTCTCTTGTGAGTTGTTAAATCTAAAATTTTCAGATGTTTTTAAATTATGTCAATTAACAAAAATGTAGTTTTAATGAGACAAAAACTAATTGTAACAGCAAACTACTCCCTCCCCCTCCTCCCACTAAAACCGAATGTGACTCTGTAAAGGAATTTGAAAATGCATGAATATGATTCACCCAATGCTTCTAAAAAAATATGCACGACACAGGTCGTAAAGTTATCCTAAAACATTTCATTAAGTTCTAAAGTTTAGATGCATTTATGATGTAGTTGCTGATGTTAATGAATTTATTATTATTTGTTGATTATGTATCTTGTATATTGAAATATTTTGCAAATATATTTGTTATTCGCTAGCGTTTTATTTGTCTGAACATTGTAATCGGTTTGTATTGACTTCACAATTTCAAAATATACTTTCGATCGCTTAAAATAAACTAAATAACATAACTTGAATAAGTACAAATGTTTTTTAAGGCATTGCACCAGATATAAAATGAAATTCAGGTATAGCAACTGATAAAAACTTTTTTTTTTTTTTGAATTTACAAACATCTTCCGACGAAAATTGTTTACATTTATATCTTTTTAAGAAATTTTAAAGGGATTTCCTCCCCTGTTTTTTATCACCCGTCTCTCAACTCAACACTTTTATATCTTAATTCTACTAAGCAGTTTACCTTAAACACACATCACAGCGAGGTAAAAAATTTAAACGAAGGCGAAAGACACAAATTGATACGCATTAAGAAGTGATTGACCCATTAACTTTTTCCCCCAGTTCTATTAATCTCCCTATTTAATGCTGCAGAAATAAATGCAGTTAAATTTCTTTTAATTAAAGTTCACCGCTATATATTGGAACTTTTATGTTCCATAAAAATGGCAATGATAAAATGCTTCTATGTTTCTTTTTTCTTCTGATTTTCATTAGAAAGTACATAGGCTACTATCGGCGTGTGCTCTAATAGTTTTATTTAAGTGCTGATTTATTTCTTAATTTATTTCTTGCCTTTTCAAGAACCGTTTAAAGAATTCCAAGAATGTACTTCATACAATCCATTTTTTTTTTTTTTTTACTGTGCCATTCGTTGCACGCTTCACTCGCCAACCCTCGCACCGCACCTGATACTAAGATGAATCTCATGGGTCAAAACAAATATAAAATTTATGCATGTATTCAATTTTTTCCAGATAGCGTGAGAAACCCAAGAAAAGAAAAGACGAGTACAAACAAAAAATTGTTATAGTCAGTTACTGAATGCTTATTTTATCGATACGAAGTTTCCATCCATTTTTAGAAACCAATTTCCGAGTAATTGGTCTCAAGTTTGCAACAGTCATTCATAACACCGTATGAAGATGATCAGCTGTTTTGGAAAGTTCCAGGATATATTTTTTATCTGTAACATTTAACACAACAACAGACCTCATGGATCAATTTCGCAAGCCACGCATGTCGCGTGGGCCGTAGTTTGGGCACCACTGATCTACACTAATTACTCGGGAGAAAAAAAAGGCTATTGATTGTTTTTTGGGCTGACCCGTGGGCCGTAGGTTGGACACCACTGCATTGCACTAATCACTCTGGAGAAAAATATCTCTGTTGCTTATTTTCTCAACGACTTTATGCTGTACAAAATTTCGTCATAAAATCGTCTTGAGCTACTTCCAACTCTTTTTCAATCGTTCCATAACAGAAGCAATGTAACTAAGAGCTTGTTTATCCATGACCTTCCATGGAGACGGTGCTATTACTTCCTCCAGCTGCAAACATTTGCATTGCTTGGTCTTTCTAAACAATAAATATGGTTGGTGGTACAATTACCTGTAGAAACACTAACAAGTAGGTTGAATGTTGCGCAATGCAACGTTTGTAAGTTTTCTCCGGGCTAACTGGGGCCAAAGGCAATCCGTACAGGGCCCGACTAATTAAAAGTGAGACTCTAGGCCCACAATAATTTCGAGGTCCCTTGAAGACTGATTTTTGAGGGCCCCTTTGTCTATCACAGAATTATGTAAATCATTTATCATGTGCATTTGTGAATCCCCTTCTAAGCATCTCATAATTGTGACATAATAAACTCGCTACTGGTAGAATTAATAAAAATTATCCTATAAGTAAATTTTTTTTCCAACAAAAAGTTGTTGTTTTTATTATTAACTTAAAAATACATGTATTTTTCGCGTAGTTGTAATGCTATGCATAATTCTTTAAGTAATTTGGAGGCCCAGGCCTAGTTGTTCTGTGCGGTAAACAGGCCTTGAATTCGTATAAATGAAAGTGCGGATAATCCGGGTAGTATGGAAAATTAGCAACAACAAAAAAATGCTTAAATAAACCGACATACCTTTTATTACAGCGAAAATCAATGCTTTGTAAGAAAATTACACATAATAGTTTCGCGCAATCCACACTTTATATTATTCAATATGTTGCGAATGTTTAGCATTCAAATAGTTTATATATCGAAGTTTAACTTTTATTTTTTGTGAAGGTTAACTTAACTCTCCATATTTGATCCGGATAAACACCGGAGATAAGGCTGAACGGCCGCCGTATGAACGAGGCTCTACTGCACAATATTTCAACAAAACACTGTCGCAACCGTCACAGTTTGCACAGAAGTGCTAGTGATGATGCATTAGTAGCACTTGCCAGACCCCGCTCACTACAATTGCTCTTTTCCAGTTGTAGCACAAAAGTGGGGAAATATTTAACTAATCAAAAACGTTCACGTGTCACTAAGTCTCCCCGGTAGCCGCTAAATACAAAACTTCAGTCACGGTACTTAATGCTATGTGTAGGAAAACTCCCCCCCCCCCCCCAAAAAAAAAAAGTTTATTAAAGAGACATCTACAAAATACAGTAAACACTTATCTTTCAGTTTACTTTTCCTATATAAATCTCTCTCTCTGAACAGATGCTGACCGACGATTATGAAAGTACAACGGATGACGGAGACCTGCTTTCTCCAGACGGTACATCTCCAACGTAAGTATTTAGTACATATCCCTTTTCCGTGGAAGCATTTGTCTACAGAGCCAAGTTTTCTTGGTTGGGAATGTGTCTGAAAAATTGCAACTTTTTGTAGCCTTCTGTCAGTGGTTTCCGAACTTAAATTTTTTAGACCGCCCCTCTTTTTTTTAATGAAGAAATTTGTTCTGCTACCACCTCTTCAACTTCCGCAACATTAATTGTTGATAAATTTTAATATGAAGTTACAATTTATTTAATTTGTTAGAAAACAACGCCATATTTTATATAAAATAGTTTCTATACACCAAACATGATTGGTTACTGTTGTATTATAATATGACTATTGGTGTGTTTACTATATTTAACAAATTGTTCAATGTATAATTGTTTATGTATATGAATTATTTAATGTCTCCTAAGGGGAACGCACCCTACATATTGAAAACAGCTGTTTTAAGTATTTGAAAAGGAATGGTGTTCCGTTTTAACCTGCAAGACCTTTAGTTTCACAACCGTTAGTCCTAGATGCATACTACCAATTGCAGAAATGTTCCAAACCAGATGCAAAGTTAAGATATTGAAAGTTGAAGTGAAAATAAAAATAAGTCAAAAAATACAAAATTTAACTTTTTATACGGGCTCCAGGTCCTCTAACTTATATTTAGGGAAATAATCTCCATTGAAAAATAATTCCAGCACAAAAAGTTTAAAATTAGTTCGACCAGTATTCACCGAGATATGAAACGCAACGTTTTGTGACTTACACCACTTTTCACTCGTTGTCAATAACACCTTTTGGGGGGAAATATAGCAGTTAACAAGTGTTTAAAATTATATGTGTGCATACAGTGTGGTTTTTCAAATTGTTCGAAACTTTGTTGTATGACAAACCGGGCTGTCGGTAATCGATATACCGACAGCCCGGTTTGTCGATTATAGTTCTGTCTTAGCACTGGCTTAAGAGCGGTGACTTATTGCAGTGTGTCTACAAATTAGTTAGCCAAAAAAAAATGACTTTTTTAATGTAATTTACCGAGAACAAATGAAGCTACATTTTGTTGCTTGTTAACTGTCCAAGTTAACCATTACCACAAATGTTTTATGTTACTTTTTTTCCTTACTCTGCAAGTGTCTGATAGGTAAAAAAGTTATTGTCACAGATTTGTGAGAATGTTTCCGGCAATCAAATGAATTTCCGTATAGTTTCTTGATTTTGGTTCAGGAACGGATACAGAAAGTGGCTGAATGTAAACTCAAAATGTGCAACCAGTCAAACTGTCTCGGGATGTTATATTTTGTTCCGAGATATTTTCGATCATTCATTCACAAATCTGAGACAAGAACTTTTTTACCGATGGAGTAGTTGCAGCGTAACGAAAGGAAGTCACATCGAACATTTGTGATAATTGTTAAACTTTGACAGTTTTTCTATCTTACAACAAAATGTGCCTTAACGTTTTTCGTGAAAATTATATTCAGTAAATCTTTTTTTTTTTTATTATTTTTTTTTTAATTTAATTTGTAGAAACCCTGTACAGTAAAAATCCAACTGGATATTATTTCTACTTTATTGAACAGAATAAAAAATAAAAAACATCCAAGATGTCTACAATCTTTTCAAATTTTTGGTATAAAAATTTCCGCATAAAAAAGATGTAGAGATGAAAATATATTCAATTAGATCTCTAAAACTAATGCAATGAAATTCTGTCCCCTGCTTGGATTTCTATCAAATCTTTTCCTCACGAGCTTATCAAATGCGACGATTTCGTTTATCTCCTGTTCCATTTTCCGGGGAAAGAAAGGGTACAGAAAATGTTTCATATCGTAAGACCTTGGAGAATTGGAGCACAGCGCTTTCTACTGTACGTAGTATCATTGTGTTTTTCCTTTTTTTTTTCATTGACAGATTAATCGCTTCAACGAAAAGATAAGCTAACCTATGAATCACCAGAGAACTCATGTAAAAAGTAAGATTTTCTGCCTACCTATTTCAGTGGTTAAATCGTAAAATTAATGAAAAGGCTTTTGCATTTTTCAAAATTATTTACACGGCGTACATAATCTGATTTTTTTTTTTTTTTTTTTTTTTTTTTTTTTTTTTTGAGCAATCACGATTGCTTATTGCTTTCATTTGACTGTTTTTTGGCGTGCTATCATTTTTCCCACCGGCGCGGCGTCACCCTCCGGCAGCACCACCCGTCGCGTCGGCCGGCCTCACGAAGCTGCTCCTCTAGCGAAAACCGTCTCCAGGTTGCGTCCATATCTAACACACACACGCACCATACACACACGCACACACAAACACACTAACACACATACACAAACACCACCATACACACACATACACAAACACATACACACACGCATGCATACAGACACCTACACATACACACAAATACACACAACTGCCCACACATTCATGCCTGCACACTGACACAAACACATATGCTTACACACACATACACATACCCCGCCCCCACGCACACAAACACTCATACACACAACTACCCACACACTCATGACTGCACACATGCCTACACACATACACATACCCCCCCCCCCCCCACACACACACATACAAACACACACTCGTGATTGCGAAAAACATAATTTGAATTCAAGATGACAAAATTCAAATTATTTTTTTTTTTTTTTTTTACAACCATTTTCTGACAAATGTATTTTTTGCTGCATTTCTTTACTCTAAATGCACCTGGGGAAAAGATGTGTTTGGGGTTTTCTACAAATAATGTCACGCTTTTAGGGGGGTTCGTGAAATTGTGAGATTGTGACAATGGGGAAGGAAGGGGAAATAAGAAGTGTAGCATCACATACTTTTTATAACAGCATTAGGGTTTATAATCCCGAAATCCCAATTTCGAATCCCGTGGGATCCCGCATGATACTTCCTGAGATCAATCCCGCGGGATTGCGAGCAAAATCCTGCAAAGATTTTAAATGCAAACGTTTAACATTTAGGCTCAGCCCCTTATTTCTTTTTGTAGTTAGGGGAGTAGCGAATCGCAATTCGTTGGCCTCGAAAGCCGATGATCGCGGGTTTTAAAACCGGCGTCCAAGGTTTTAGCCGGTGGAATGCATACAATCGTTTTCACCTATGTCGTATGATTATTCTGCTAGTTAAAGATACTTTGAGTGCCTATGTAACTGAGACACTCGATTAAGTTTAAACTCTTGAATCTGTTTTTGTTTTGCAAAATTGAGCTATATCATTGGATTTCAACATGACTGATTAAATAGCCTTTAAAAATGTGGAATATGATCGTAGAAATCGGGACAAGTGGCCGGCGTAGACTTTCCCCTTCCAATTCAAAGCCCCATTCTCATGAAATTACATGAGGCAAGTCCATTTGTTAGGAATTTTTAGTTCTCATTTTCTCAAAATAATTCAATTCACCCTGTAAAAATTCATTTTTCAGTCGATTATTGATGCTTAATACTGAAAAGTGAGGGGCAGGCACTTTTCATTTTTCAAACGAGAGGGCAGTTGTCCCCCTGGCCCTAAGTTGAAATTGGAAATACCTGATTTTGCAGCTGCACGTTTCATTTGTATGTAACTGAAATAGTACCATAAATGACATACATGGACGTAGTAAGCCGAAAATGTAAATAACAGTCAAACCTTGATGTCTCAAACCTAATTATCTCAAAATACTTGATGTCTCGAAAATAAAAAAAATCCCAGCATTTTCCATAAAAACCCCCATAATTATCTCGAAATTTATTTTTCGAAACTCTTGATATGTCGAAATATTTGCACAGAAGCAAGTTTCAATTATCGTTATTCTTTGGCCATTTTTGTAGTAAAACCAGTCCCAGGGACAATTGCTTAACGTTTTTCATCCCCTTTCTTGGAAATTTTGTGAATAGGGAATTGGGGCAAGATAACAGGGGAGTGTTGGTATAAGTAGAGATCCTATATCTGGAGAGATTGGACAACGGCGCGCCGCTATCCGCCATGTTTAGTCCAAGTGTTGTCAGCTCGAAATGCTGCGCTGTGTGATTTTTTAGCTTTCCCATGGAATATAGGACATTAAATCTTTTAATTAGAGACTTATTTTTTTTTCTCCTCGTATTTTCATTTAACTAAGTGAGTTTAAAGTCTGGAAATCCGTCGCCAATCGTTTCGTATCGTCATAGCGCTTACAAAGGAAAAATTTTTTCTAAAAAATTTGTACATAAAGGTAGAAAACAAAGATATATTTGTGATCTGCACATTTCATTTCATAATATTAAAACTAGCCTCTAATTTTTTCGATACAATGTACAGTGATATTTGGGGCAGAAGATGCATTACGGTCTACGGGCAGTGAGCATCTTTGGACATAAGATGGCCGCCGCTCTGAAGTTGTCCAATCTCTCCGTATTTAGGATCTCTTGGTATAAACGAGGTGCTGTGTGTTCTCCAGAGCTTAGAATCTTTGTGCATTTCTCTAGAACATGTTGTCCACTTTGAGGAAAGGAGGTCGATTTTTCGTCTGTCAGTTCTCAAGCGAAAACTGAAAAAGCCTTCCTGTTCCTCATTTTCATCATTCTGCTTTTTTAACTACTACAAAATGGCTGCTGGGCACTTTTTTAATGTGGGGTTTCTGGTTAAATATAAAATTTGAATTTTTAAATATAAAGGTGAAAAAACCAACTTGAAATTGTTGTTCATTTCAAAATCTCATCCTGTGCACTTTCGACAATTATAAAATTTCAAATCTAGTAAAATATTGAAGACTACTTTATCGATCGTAATTCGAAGTGATCCCATAGTACATATATAAATGCATATAGCGCACGTCTGTGTAATTGTGAGAGTTACTAGTGATATTTTTTAAAAAATCTTGATAACTCGATGCCTCGATTTTCCCCGACCCGAAAGATTCTAGATATCGAGGTTGTACTGTAATTTATGACGTTTAAATGCAACTATATATATATATATATATATATATCTTCAGGGCTGTTTAGTCCCCCCCCCCCTTCTCATAATTTCTGCATTAAGTTTGGAATAAAAACTTCAAAAGCAGGGGTTTTTTTTTTTTTTTTTTTTTTTTTTTAAATATAAAGGAGGAGGGAACAAGTCTGATCCCTGATAAAGGAAGATTGAGCTCCAGCGTGTGTTTAGAATGAAAAGTTAAAGCCAAAATTTTTTAAGTTATGTGACGGGGAAGACAATTAATAGATTTATATACTGTGACAATAACTGTATTTACATTTCTAGAGGATAATAATAACAATGGTTTTAATCAGTCATTATTCGATTTGAAAACATGAAATATATTGTTCCTTCATCTTCAAGAAAAGGTATTAGCTGATAATATTTTATCTAGACAAGTTAGAAATAAATCATTAGAAGAAACCAATAACAACATCTTAAAAAGATCATAACGCATCAAATTATTCAAGAAACCGAATAAACTCGGTCTGCGGTATTCTCCGTAAAAAAAAAAAAAAAAAAAAAAAAAAAAAAAAAAAAAAAAAAAAAAGAGAGAGAAATGCGAAAGTCCTAATTAGCTCTTTCCAAAGAAATAAATTAAATATGTATTCAGAGAGAGGAGAATACGCTTGGAGGGGCATTTAGATTTGAAAAATGTTCTCTTTTCGGCGATGAAAAAGAAAATGGGCAAAGCACCAATTAAAGTCGGAATTCCGGGTTATCTAATTAGCAGTTACTATTTAATCTGCGAAAAACAATTGCATTTTTTCCGAACGTTTCTTTGTAAATGAGGTGTTTTTTACCCACTTTCTTTGAGAAAGTTGGAGAAAATCTTTTCTTCTTACAAAAGAATCACGGCCATTTGAATGCCATGATTGGGCGCTCATAAAAAGAATCGAAAGACCGGGAAAAAGTAATTTTCAATTCCTGTAACAAAAGGGAAATTTTGTTTGAAAGATTTCGATTGCACTATCGAACCGGACGCGAAATAATATACTATACGTATGAACATTTTTCCAATATTGGGTATAAGGATACGCGAGCAGTAGTTAGTCATAAAGTGGAGATACTCGGGCATTTTTTTGAATTTGTCTTCTTTTAGTGTGAAATTTAAGTTTCTTTCAAAGGAAAAAAGAAACTTATTGCCGAATCAAAGAACGAAATTCGAAATGTAATGAAATTATGGTAGCATAAATCAAATATTGTTGTTATTATTGTTGTTACTTGAGAGACTCGAACTCTTTTCACTTGACGGAGTCGAAATCAAGGCAGAAGGGAGTCGCTCTTTAGAATGTGAGCACCCAATTGAGGAAGATTTCATCTTGGCCTCAGTAGATGCCAGAATCACGTCCACCATTTAGGCGCGCTTCTAAAGAGGAGGTGGACACCAGAAAAACTGCACCCATGGTAACTGCAGCGACTGACAACAGAACTTTCGGACCCTCAGATTTAACGAGCAGATTCTCCGCATGTACTCGGTGGATATTTGGGTGGCGTCGAGCTCCAAACAAATGCGTAATAAAGAATGTAACCAGACATATTTTATACAATATTTTGAAATAAACTGAGTGTAAGTAGAAACATTATTCCAATTGAATTTAAGAATGCACAAAAATTTTTCTGTCTGTCTGTCTCTCTCTCTCTTTCATTCTTTTGCTTAGATATGAAATGAAATCATCTGGATATTGTCTTTCCATTCTCATGCGTACGAATATTTAAAACAGTGCGATAGGTCTTCATTTTGACTTGAGGCTGTGGGCTTTCCAGAAACGTAAGAACTTCATTTGTGCTGAGCAAGATCATTGTTTATTAATTTCTACTGCGAAAAATCAGATAAATTGAATTTGAAGGAATTAAGTGATTACTTATTTGCTTTGTGTCCACGCGTCACCATTCACGAGTCGAATTGCCAGCGCAGTGATATATCTCGTACCTTTAGTACATCCAGTGTTACACTATATGACTTGTCCTTAATTCCATTCATACGAGATGCAAAAAAAAAAAAAAAAATTCCTTCGTCGTAGAAACTACGAATGAAAGTACCACAACGGAACTGCTTTCCAAGCAATATAAAAAGAAATAAATGATAGTTTTCCGAAAAAAATGGCGCTGACGTAAATCGCGGAGTTCTTTTCTCTCCGAGATCCACGCATACACCATGGCTGAGATTCATACATTTATCCCTTTCCGGAGGTTTATATGATTCTTTTTCCCCCCCTTTCGCACGTGAGGAAAGAGATCAAAAGATTGCCTAGTAGGGAAAAAATGTTTCATATACTTGCCACTCTTTTTTCCCTCTGGGGATATTTTCAGATGGTAAGCACTATATCGAAGATAAATCCTCCCTCTGGGTACTTTTCAGATTCAGTGAAATGTAAAAAAAGGAATATTTCGCCGAAATTGATTTTTTTCTTCTTATTATTTGCAGAAAATCTCCAAAATATATGTGCTGAAAAAGCAACAAACTAGACAAATTACAATGTGATCAGACATTTTTTAAAAAAATTTCTTATAAATACTTGACTCTCACATATCCACCAATCCGAAAAATGCTTTGAAGATGACGGATGCTAAACAGTTTGAAAATTTCACAGTCGAAAAAAAGGGCTAGATTATAAGACACCATAAACTCACTTTTCAATGTTGTTTACGATATAGTAATAGTGCAGACTACTAACACAAACACAAGGACGGATTCAGAAATTTTCAAGGGAGGGGCGATTGATTTTTATTTCTTGCTTTTTACTATGTATACTGATTTAAAAATATTGATCACAAAGGTTTTGGACTTCAATTCCGAAAAAAATCCGAAATAGGATCCCAAACTCAAACCTCCCTTTTCCCAACATCAATGAAACTCGTCTAAATTTGCGTTTTTTGAACTTCAATTTTGAAAAATTACTGGTGGAGAGTAACTTAAATGAGTGGCGACCGCCCCTCCCATGTATCCGTCCCTGCACAAACAGGATGCGTTTTCTGGTGTGGGGTGGGGGGTGGGAAATAGTAACAGTTCTCACGGCTCTGAAGCGTAGACGGGTAGACCCCCAAACCCACACTCCTTTGCTGGGCCACTGGTACAGATATCTAACTGCTGAATTAAAATGAGAATCAGTTCTGCAGAAAATACATCCAAAGGTTTGAAACAACTTTTTCCCCGTTTTTTTTACTAATGAACCACTTTTCTTTTTTTTTCTTTTCGTTTTGACATTTGAGGGTTGTTCAGTCGTTAATTACTATTATTTTACTCTTGAAAATCGATATCACCTATTTTGTACATAAATTCCTTATCAAACTTTTTCCTTGCAGATCTGCAGAAGATGGTTCCAAAAAAGGACGACGTAGTTCCATAGTCGTAATCCCTCCCATGCAGATCTGCCCGGGAGATTTGCTAGTGTACAGCAAAGTACTGAGTCAAAGAAATACATTGTTGGGTAAGTATTGCATGTTTTTTTAAAAACCTATATTGACTGAACTGAAAAACTATGTAACCATCAAATTTGCTCTACATTCGATCCCAGAAAGGATATTGTAGAATTTAAATATCTACGATCCTTAAAGTTAATTAAAGTGTTGTTACATTTGGTGTTATATTGATTTTCGTAATATTTTTAAAAAACACTTATAAGTCCTGACAGAAAAACTACGTAACCATCGATCTGCTCTACATTCGATTCCAGAAAAGATATTGTAGAATTTAAATATCTATGATCTTAAAGTTAGTAAAAATTATACTGTTTGTTACGTTTGGTGTTATCTTGATTTTGGTAATACGTTAAATTATAAAGAAAAACATTGATAAGTACTGACCGAAAAACTATGTCACAGTCAAATTTTCTCTACATTCGATTCCAGAGATTATATTCTGGAATTTAAATGTACACAATCCTTAAAGTTCATTGATAAAATTATGCTGCTTGTTACATTTGGTGTTAAATTGGTTTTGGCAGTATGTTGAATTATGAAGAAAAAAACACTAGCACAGGTACGTACTACCAGCTTTATTGGTAGGAATTATTTCAAAATGTGAAAATACGTCCTGATATTTTTTAGAATTGTGAAATTCGTTTAAAACGCGTAAAACATGCGAACACGCTGTCTACCGTAACAGTCAATACTACATATCTTAGGATGAAATGAAAGATGGCAGGGAAAGAAGACATGTGTGTACAGTTTTTATCAGTTACATTCATCATGTTTGACACCTTGCATCGTAAAAAATAACAATAAAACAGTTAAAGGGGAATTATCTGGTACAGTAGAACTCCAACTATCCGAACCGTTCGTTATCCGAATCGTTTTCGGAGCTCTAAAAAAAGTAAGATGGAAACGTAACGCGGTTCACAAAATATAATGCTACACTCTATTTCCTCCATAAAACTATTAGAAAGACAGTTTACTTTGACCGAGATATTCAGCAAGCAATGATTTTCAAAGTACGGTGCGTACATAATGTACTAATGAAAAGCTAGCACTTGTAAGCACGCTTAACAAGTAAAAGAGTGTTGCCTTATCATATTTAAAAGCTCATTTTAAAATAGTTTTTTTTTCTCTTTACAAGTCAACATTCATACAGTAATTGATTAAAATATACCCTTTTCTTTCGGAAAAATTCCAATATCCGAATGGGGTCCGGTTCGAATTGATTCGGATAGTTGGAGAAGACTCGTATTACATATACTCGTATTATGTTTTCCAATTGCGCCATTTTCCCCCCAAGATGCTTAAATTTATGTAAAATACCAAGCGTAAAAATTCTACTTACGAAATGTTTCAGGCGCATTTCCGATTTTCAATGCGTGAAATACGCTTGTAGAGGTGCTAAAAATATCCCTGAGCATTGGATAGTAATTTTGTATGAAATGAAATGTGTTGCTTAGAGTAAGTCGGGGTATCACACGTAACCTAAAGCAGATACATAGTTAAAAAAATTTAATGAATGAAAAATGAAAGTTAATCTCACCAGCCTCTCTTAATATAGGTCCAAATGCGGTGTAAAATCTATCACGTCCAAAAACTACGAATTTAATTTTTTATTTCAAAAAGAAAAAAATGCTGCATCTTTTGTGGTATATTACCGTGACAGTCAAGCAATTCGTCCCAGTCCATCAGGTTAAATGCCTCACTTGAAGTAACATCACCAAACTTGTTATGAAAAACAAAATGTTTAAAATTATCTAAATGAATGCAAATCATAATATGAGCAACGAAATGAAAAATCAAAATAAATTTTATTCTAGTAAAATAAAAATGTAGGAAAATATAAATGTAAAAAGTTTTAAACTGCGTTAAAAAGTGTCACTCTTACCTTTCACTTTGCTATAGAACTGTAATTACCTCTAAAAATTCGTTGAAAATGACTCTAGTATGTTCTTAATATGCTTAATACGCAAATTCTAATGAAAAGGTCGACACATGAGCATTCTGTTTTTAAAATCGTGAAATACAGTTAGGTATTACTGGAGCGTTTTAACTGCGAGTCGTAATATTCCGACTTACTCAATCTCAGTAGATAGCAGATGTATAAAAATAGATGCAGTTACACAGTTGCAAGCAATTTTGTAGTGAAAAACGTGAAGGATGAATTCAAATCTCAACATAGTTTTATTTCATTCTAATCTTTCTTTTCTTGAAAAGGTATATTCTATTTTGACGTATTCTTGTCCGAATCAATTTCTTCGGTGCTCACTTTTTCGTTTGGTAGAAGAATATTAATCTTTCATATTTTTTTAGTAAGTCCCTGTTTCTTTAGAAATATTTTAAGATTGTTAGAGCAAAATAGCAAAATGGGTGTGCAGCATTGATGTTCGATGTTGAACTTTACCAAACGTTGATAATTCGACCATCGATGTACTAGAATTGATGTTTGCTGGACATCGATGACTGAGTTAATGTTTTAACGTTGTCATGATTTTATTTTAGGGTAAAAAAACGAATGTCTATACTTATGGGTAACTAATCCCGGGAAAAACAGGAGAGTTTGAAATATGCCATCCTTGAATAGCAACGAAAAATCTCAATGAGCGGAGATTTTTCTTTCCAAATTATTTTCCGACTGATGTTTAAACATAAATTGTATTGTTTCTCTTTAAAAAAAAAATAATAATTTCTTTTTATGTTTTACAGAAATACGTAGTACCTTTAGAGTTATTTGAAAAAAAATTTCAACACCGAACATTTCATTTCCTATTCTTTTACGATGATCATCCGAAAAAAAGATCTTATAACATTGTTTTTACAGTTTGTGGGAAATCAAGTAAGCTGTTGAAAAAACATCCTCAAGCTTACTTACACGGAACCCACGCGAATAGAGTAATAATGAAAACGGTTTGAATAGGTAGCAATCGGGAGAGCATCTTCAGACACATTTTTGATGCAAAAATAATTTGCCCTTATCCGCCCATTATTGAGAAAAAGCTCTTAAAGTCTACCGAAATTTTAAGAAAAGCGTCAAATTTAAAGACTTGGCGAGAAATTGATCACGCGATTTCGCCAACTACATCCATCTACGAATCGTGTGAAAGATAACTTCCATTTCTTATTGAAACTCGCTAAATTTGGCAACTTTTCTTAAAATTTCGGTAGGTTTTAAAGCCTTAGATTTCGATAACGGTGACACGAGGGCAGATAATTTATGCTTCACGAAACATGCTTTACAACCCTCTTTCGATTGCTACCTATTTAATTTTTTTTTCATCGTTGCACTATCGTGTAGTTTCCTGGTTAGCTTCGAAATTGTGCCAGCTAGTGATGTAGAAGTTTTCGGGAAAAGACGTACACGTTAACTTTTTCTCCAAGTGCTTTGAGAAATTGGAGAAAATTCCAATTAAGTTTAAAAAATAAAATTAAATTCAAAAAAAAAAAAAAAACATTTTCTAAGTACTTTATCAGTTGCTTTGAAACATCTTTGCTATTATAGAAAATAGAGAGATATATTTTAAAAGAAGCATAAGTAAGGAGTTTAGAATCGAAACCACGTCAATCAATGTATTTCCAAAAAAAAAAAAAATCTTTCGTAATTTGATACTTCTTGGTCTGTATTTTCACGTTACAAAGCGATTTAGAATGAATCCCTCTCAATAAGGTCCGGTAACTGTAAAAACGCACGGGTAAAAACCAACAACACTTTTTTCATAAATTGCTAAATCAACTTTATTTTTAACTTTGCGGCTCAATACATACCAGAAAATATAGAAAAGTTCGATTTACCTGAAAACTAGCACAAAAAAATTGCATTTTTATCTTTAAATAATTAGACAATACTGCTAATTTAAAAAAAAAAATAAAGCAAAAATGAAGGCGTGTACCAAAGGTTATGCAGAAGACAATTTATTCCTTAAGTAAAATTCCTCAGTCCCCACGAAAACAATCATATTTTGATACTAAATGCTTCAAAAATTTACAAAGAAGTTAGAAACAGTAGTTTTTTAAATATTTGAGATTTGAAATTTATGTAATTACTCAAAAAACACATTTTAGTTTAACAAACTTTGACAATGCCACCTAAACAATCAACACATAACACAGCTTTTAACTGACGTATTTACATTACAATCATCTTCTTTTTTGTCCAAAAAAAAAGAATGAAAATAAGAAAGACGTATTTTCCGTCTGAACGAGTTTTTCTCCGGAAATCCAACAAGGAATCAAGATATGTCTCTTAAAAAATAATCTATTGTCATTGAATTTATCAAATACCCTTTTCAGGAGCCTAACAAAAAAGTAGGATTCTATTAGACGATGAGGATTAAGGGCAACGCCACCTGGAGAGGTTCTCGAAGCAAGTTTTCCGTGATGAGATTTGGCAATCCAGCCTTTCGAGACAAAAAAAATGTAACAAAAAGCTGACTAGGGTTTCTATGGAGAAGCTTAATCAAAACTTAAAGAGTTGGACAAACATAATGTTAGTTTTTGTTTTTAATTTTTATAAAAACTTTCGTTTTGATGACTATTGGAGGATTTTTCAAATCATTTTGGGGAGCAGAATACAAATAAGATATACTATAATGGATGTTTTATGAATAAATATTAAGAAGGTATATGCGTGATAAATACTCTTAAATAGAAGATATAAAAAGGGGAAATTGTTCCATCAATGAATCTAAACGAGAAAATAAAAGAAGACAAAAGCATTTTCTGTTTTAAACGATTGTTACAAAAATAAAATTTGTGCCTTCTCCGGAAAATGATGATTTACTCCTGATTACTGATATTGAAGTTTTTATTAAAAAAATTCCAGCTATTACAGTAAAATACAATTAATAAAAAGTAGAAACTCACGAACATCGCTCTGGTAGCAATGAAAACAAATCACTTGTCCTTTGGAAACAAGTATAGAACAGCTCTTGAAAGAATCCAGAGACTAAAGTTTCGCCCTTACTTTGGGCACGTCAGTCATAACAGAGATGAAGGCAAAGGAAAACTCATAAAGAAGCTGAATATATCTTTTAACCAGTACATAAGAGGACATCATCGAGATATCCGCAAACATAGCAAGGATTCATTGAAAAAAAAGTGGAAATAAAAGCTGGGGTATAAAACCACAGATAAGCCCCCAATGTCCGGAGCTAAAGGCCAGGACAAAGTTTTACAAACCCTGGTGGGCTTGTAGAAATTTTTTGTGTGCCATAATGCATTCGTCTGACAGAAATAAAGGATCTTTTTTTAAAAAATCTATACGTAGCCGCTCGTCTTGGTTAATTGCACTTGAGATTTTCTTATCTGGTAATATCAAACGGTAGTTTGACAGATGAATGGGTCAACCTTTTTTCTTCCATAACACTGACAACGGCAAGGTGTGGCAGCAGTATATTGCATGCACTGTCAAATGCTTTCAGTTGGTCCTCTTGCAGGGCAGGTTTTATTGCCTGCACATTATACACGAAACTCCTCGATGTTGTAGCATTGCTCAGTTAACAATCTGCACACTGTAAATCTTCATTTTCTCTCCCAAAAAATCTATGCTGTAATTCCTCGAATAGCTTTCAATCATGTACGTATATCCAAGATAGATCAGTGCCTTGTAGAAGATGTCAACGAAGAGCGTTATATTTTCTGTGAGGTTATTCCACTATGTTGTTGCGAGCGAGTCTTCAATCATGGCTGACTAATACCTCGTCTATAAGCCCTTTCAATCGCACGGACTACAGTTAGTCAGAATGGAAGCAAAATGCCCGATTTGCACCAGGAAGGAAATGAACTCCAACAACGTTGTGTTCAACTGCTTGTCAAAGTTAAGAAATGCGACTTTTTGTCATGCCTCTAACCAGGAAACATCACGATCAAGGAAATTCAAAAAAATTCCAAATTGGTGGCATTCGAAAGAGCATTGGAAAACATGTTTATGGCACTGAAACTACGTGCCCTCGTGACCACGTTATCGAAATATGATGTCTTAAAAATTGCCGAAATTTTTAGTAAAGTCGCCAAATTTAGCGAGTTTTGTTCAGAAATGGAAGCTACGGCGCGAATTCAACATCTGCATCTGACAAGACATTTCACTTCCATATTTGGTCACCACCAAAGCGCGTGAGAAATATCGCATTAATTCTTGACTCGGGTGACTACCATGGCGCGGGGTGTCGTGGCACAGACTGCGGCATTGAAATTTTTTGGCGCTTGTGTTCCGGGATATTAACGTGCAACTGTATAGGGGAAAACGACACAGCCCGAAATATTTGTTTTATTTTATTGTAAAAACAATGGAATTTTTTGTTATTCTTAAGACTGTCTGTTAAAAAACTGATGTTTAAAACTTTTATGCTTCTGCGGGTGAAATATTTCCACTGAAAGAGTTTATTCGATGATGAAACTGTTTTGAAAAAAATATGATAACCGTAGAGAAACGGTAAACACACTTCAAAGTCTTTTTTTTTTTTTTTTTTTTGAAAAGTCGTAAATCTGAAGTCTTCAACAGTATCTAAATACGAAGAAAACGACATTTTTAAAGATTTCAAACCATGTTCTCAAATTTAAAAAAAACGATTTCTGTCAGTTATTTTCAGTGTTTTTCGTTATGTGTATCGTTTTCAAGTTATGTGTAAACCCTCTAACAAGTCAAATAAAAAAAAAACTGTATTAATTTTTATTTTGCTCGTATTTGAATTCCCTTTTAATGCGAAACATAATTGGTAAAAGTGACTTCAGTATTTCTAAAAATGATTAAATAACATGCAATATGATGTGCATTTACGTTATAGCGACTTTCAGTTGCAGTGACAGACTTTTTCGAACTACAGGGGTTGTTGTAATGAACGTCGACTATAAAATTTTTGATAAGAATCTGTTATGAAGTAATTTCCGACATCGTTAGCTGTGCAAATTTTTGACTTTTACTATCCGTTGTTTTCTTTTTTTTAATTATTATTTTTTTCGATTTTAAATTAAACATTTTCGCTAGCAGTGGTCAGACAATAAAACTTCTTGAATGATAATAACTTTTGAAAAAATAAATAAGAGCTGGGATACTACAATCCATGATCATGTTCTTTCAACATCAAAAACTGTCCATTTTATTTTCAATATACAGTGAAACCTGTGTAAGTTGACCGCTCGCGGTGCTGTACTTTGGCGGTCAACTTAGACAGGTGGTCAACTTATAAAGGGGTAATGATTTTTTTTTTTTTGTCCATTTCTTGCACCATGTATTCATTTTTTAACGAATTCACCCTTACTCTTTCTGTTTAACTCAAACACTAATTGAAAATACTATTCAAATATTTTTGTCATTTTTTCCTTGTTTTCAACCATACTAGACACTAATTCTGGAAATTCCATATGTGCCCAGCTAATTTCCTCTGGCTTTCTCCCTTTTCAATTAATTTTCATATTTCATACTTTTTATTAATCTCAAGTTCAGTTAACTTTCTTTTTGTAGCCTTTTTATATAAAACTTATAGCAAAAAGAACAACAAGCTCGACTCTCTCAGTTAATAATGGCAAAATTAAAATGTCCTATTTCTTAATCCCTTGCACCAGAAATATGTAACTTTACTATTTAGCAGGCCCACATCTGCGTACCCGCAGTGCGGGGGTCTACGTCCTTAAGGGGGCTAACGTCCTAGAAATTAAAAAAAAACTAGCACTAAAACTTGTTAACTTTACAAATAGACACTGCAGGCTACTAGGGAGAGGCCCTACATATTTTGTTGCGTGGGGCCCAAAATTTATAGATCCGGGCCACCGGGCCTGTTCTTTAGCACAATTCCAGTGTTGCCACAACATATTGCAATTGAAAAAAACTTGTACTTTTGTACTGACACCTATCTTCTTTGAACAGAGAGTGGGCTTTCTTAAATAGAGAACAACGAATGAAAAACAAGTTGCAGAATAAAGAGCAGCATAAGATTTATGTTTGCGGTTTTATTTAGTTAGTAAAACGTTAGTAAAAGCTAGTAAAATGCTAGTAAAAGCATTAAAAATTTTCTTGGAAAGCTATCAAAAAAAAAAAAATAAATAAATAAATAAATAAATAAATAATAAAATATAAAATAATTGTTAAAGAAAGTTTTAAAAAATAAACCAAGTGGTCAACTTACAAAGGGTTTTTTTACAATACTTCAAACCAAATTTGGTGTATATTAGTGGTCAAGATAGACAGGTGGTCAAGATGGAGAGGTGGTCAAGTTATAGAGGTTTTCTTTCAATATATAAGATAGGACTAATTCCGTTCCTGACAAAAGCGGTCAACATAGACAGGTGGTCAACTTACAAGGG